>NC_083773.1:45693806-45763806 GCF_963514075.1 Conger conger | reverse complement strand
CCAGTCTTTGGCCCTCCTGCTCTGGAGAGTGCTGAGCCCCATGCTGAGGAGCCCAGAGCTGTTCTAGCACATTCCGCTCTTCCTCGCCTGTTCCTACGCAACTCCCGCTTCAGGATGCCTCAGCTCCTGCCTTAGCCAGCTGATCTTTTCAGCCCTGCGGTTCCTCACTTAACAGGGCTTGATCTCCTGTTCCTCCACCTTACCAAACCTCTCGACAGCAAGGCTGATGATGGCTAAATGAAAGGCTAAACTACTGCTCTTAACCTCAGTAGTCTATTAAACTGTTTCCCAGCTTCCTGAAGGGAACAGATGTAAGAATCATAATCATTGTTCTGAATAAATGCTGCCTGGTACATTAATGCAAATGTAAGAGTAAATTTATTCAGTGCTACTTTGCATTGTGAACTTGCTGCCAGTGTAATTGCGTTGTAATTACACTGTAATTATTCAGGTAGATACAATGCGACGGTAAACACATTATTATTACATTATACTTACAACTGTGACATATTTAAAGGTACAAAAGGTAATTATGGTCTCTAACAGTCAACAGAGGAATTGCAGCTACAAACACCCTCAAACCACAACACGGTTTAACCCTCCCCCTTCTCTGAGAACACGCTGACGTTGAACACTTTAAGTCAAATGTGACAGTGTTGGTACATTGGAGTCAACCCGTACCTACAGTATAGTTACCAGACCTGGGTGAAATATTTAATTGTTTTGGATTCAAATATTTTCCAGTTGTCAATTGATCTTGCCTGGTGCAATTGAGCCAACCAAGAGGACCAGAAGGCAGGGTTTGGACTTTTGAGTGTATTTCGTAAGGTTCCAATACATCAGACAAGCCCAGTAAAGCGTAGAAAAGTATTTGCATCCAAAACAGTTACAGTGCATCCGGAAAGTATTCACAGCGCTTCACTTTTCCCACAGTTTATGTTACAGCCTTATTCCAAAACGGAATAAATACATTTTTTTCCTCAAAATTCTACACACAACACCCCATAATGACAACATGAAAGAAGTTTTTTTTGAAATTTTTGCAAATTTATTAAAAATAAAAAACTAAGAAATCACATGTACATAAGTATTCACAGCCTTTGCCATGAAGCTCAAAATTGAGCTCAGGTGCATCCTGTTTCCACTGATCAACCTTGAGATGTTTCTACAGCTTAATTGGAGTCCACCTGTGGTAAATTCAGTTGATTGGACATGGTTTGGAAAGGCACACACCTGTCTATATAAGGTCCCACAGTTGACAGTGCATGTCGGAGCACAAACCAAGCATGAAGTCAAAGGAATTGTCTGTAGACCTCCGAGACAGTATTGTCTCAAGGCACAAATCTGGGGAAGGGTACAGAAACATTTCTGCTGCTTTGAAGGTCACAATGAGCACAGTGGCCTCCATCATCCGTAAATGGAAGAAGTTCGGAACCACCAGGACTCTTCCTAGAGCCGGCCGCTTGTCTAATTGAGCAATCGGGGGAGAAGGGCCTTAGTCAGGGAGGTGACCAAGAACCCGATGGTCACTCTGTCAGAGCTCCAGCGTTCCTCTGTGGAGAGAGGAGAACCTTCCAGAAGGACAACCATCTCTGCAGCAATCCACCAATCAGGCCTGTATGGTAGAGTGGCCAGACGGAAGCCACTCCTTAGTAAAAGGCACATGGCAGCCCGCCTGGAGTTTGCCAAAAGGCACCGGAAGGACTCTCAGGCCATGAGAAACAAAATTCTCTGGTCTGATGAGACAAAGATTGAACTCTTTGGCGTGAATGCCAGGCGTCATGTTTGGAGGAAACCAGGCACCGCTCATCACCTGGCCAATACCATCCCTACAGTGAAGCATGGTGGTGGCAGCATCATGCTGTGGGGATGTTTTTCAGCGGCGGGAACTGGGAGACTAGTCAGGATTGAGGGAGCACACAGCCAAGATATCAAAGGAGTGGCTTCAGGACAACTCTGTGAATGTCCTTGAGTGGCCCAGCCAGAGCCCAGACTTGAATCCGATTGAACAACTTTGGAGAGATCTGAAAATGGCTGTGCACCGACGCTCCCCATCCAACCTGATGGAGCTTGAGAGGTGCTGCAAAGAGGAATGGGCGAAACTGCCCAAAGATAGGTGTGCCAAGCTTGTGGCATCATAATTCAAAAGACTTGAGGCTGTAATTGCTGCCAAAGGTGCATCAACAAAGTATTGAGCAAAGGCTGTGAATACTTGTACATGTGATTTCTGTGATAGTTTTTTTATTTTTAATAAATTAGCAAAAAAAAAACAAAAGAAAAAACCAACTTCTTTCATGTTGTCATTATGGGGTGTTGTGCGTAGAATTTTGAGGAAAAAAATGAATTTATTCCATTTTGGAATAAGGCTATAACATAAAATGTGGGAAAAGTGAAGTGCTGTGAATACTTTACGAATGCACTGTATGTGTTTGACCCAGGTATGATGGTTACAAAGGTATTAGAGGTATTACTTGCTGTGAAGTGGGAGGAGTTATTCTAATTTCATGTGATGTGATTGATGACTGAGTCCCTCCCTCTCCTCTTCAGCTGAACATGGGCCCCGCCCTCTCCATGGGAGGGGAGAAGCCAATGGGCATGCATGAAGCGAGTAGCCCTGCCCCTCAGGACAACATTTCAGCCAATCAGCTGGCGCCGGAGCCCGTGCCCAACCCCAGCCACGCCTTAGGGCCCCAGCCACAGAGGGAGGGGGCCCCTGGGGCCCTCCTGGACCCCTACAGCTCCTTCATGGACACCATCTACACCTCCTTCCTGCAGGTCAGCGGGCGGTCCCCGGACCCCAGCCTGGCCCCGCCCCCCTCTGTCCCAGGGGAGGGGCCCCAGCCCAGCGCCCCGCCCCCCCTCAGCCCCCGACGGGCCTGCTCGCTGCGGAACCCCGACCTGTCCCGGCTGGGCATGGAGGCGGCTCAGTCCCCCGCCCGTGGCACGCCCAAACTGAGCGAGGACACGCCCTCCCCGCCCGCCCCCCTGAGCCAGCGCAGTGAGCCCCCGGCCCCCCCCGCCTTCCCCGAGCAGGCCAAGACCGACTGCAGCTCCGCCCACCCATACGGAGGCCCCGCCCACCCATACGGAGGCCCCGCCCACCCCTACAGCAACGGGCTGCTGTCTGAGGGGGAGGGGCGGGGCGAGGGGCCACAGGGGGTCAACGGCACAGAGAACCACACAGGGCCTGAAGACGCCCTGGGAGAGAGGGTGAGTGTGTGTGAGTGTGTGTGAGTGTGTGTGAGTGTGTGAGAGTGTGTGAGAGTGTGTGAGAGTGTGTGAGAGTGTGTGAGAGTGTGTGAGAGTGTGTGAGAGTGTGTGAGAGTGTGTGTGAGTGTGTGTGAGTGTGTGTGAGTGTGTGTGAGTGTGTGTGAGTGTGTGTGTGTGAGTGAGTGAGTGTGAGTGAGTGTGTGTGTGAGTGTGTGTGTGAGTGAGTGTGTGTGAGTGTGTGTGTGAGTGTGTGTGTGAGTGTGTGTGTGAGTGTGTGTGTGAGTGTGTGTGTGAGTGTGTGTGTGAGTGTGTGTGTGAGTGTGTGTGAGAGTGTGTGTGAGAGTGTGTGTGAGAGTGTGTGTGAGAGTGTGTGTGAGAGTGTGTGTGAGAGTGTGTGTGAGAGTGTGTGAGAGAGAGTCCTACCAGACAATGACTCCAAACATAAAATTCCACTCAGAAATGGTATAGTGAAAACAACATGCATGTTCTACAATGGGCATCTCAGTCTCCAGACTTAAAGGCAATCAAAAACCTGTGGTCTCAACTGTAGAGGAGGCTCCAAGTGCAAACCCAAGGATATCAATGATTCTTAAAAGCTCTGCATGGAGGAAAGGTTAAAAAAACCTCTAAATCCTCTAAATTTTTGGTGACAGGTGAATTTTAATCGATTAACCTATTTTATTAACTCCTGTAATAGGCGGTACAGGAATGCTCCAATAGGCTGGACCATAAAGCAGTGTAATCCAGCATAAACCCATTAATCAGAGCTAAAACAGTGTAATCCAGCATAAGCCCATTAATCAGAGCTAAAACAGTGTAATCCAGCATAAGCCCATTAATCAGAGCTAAAGCAGTGTAATCCAGTATATAAACCCATTAATCAGAGCTAAAGCAGTGTAATCCAGCATAAACCCATTAATCAGAGCTAAAGCAGTGTAATCCAGCATAAACCCATTAATCAGAGCTAAAGCAGTATAATCCAGCATAAACCCATTAATCAGAGCTAAAGCAGTGTAATCCAGCATAAACCCATTAATCAGAGCTAAAGCAGTGTAATCCAGCATAAACCCATTACTCAGAGCTAAAGCAGTATAATCCAGCATAAACCCATTAATCAGAGCTAAAGCAGTGTAATCCAGCATAAACCCATTAATCAGAGCTAAAGCAGTGTAATCCAGCATAAACCCATTAATCAGAGCTAAAGCAGTATAATCCAGCATAAACCCATTAATCAGAGCTAAAGCAGTGTAATCCAGCATAAACCCATTAATCAGAGCTAAAGCAGTATAATCCAGCATAAACCCAGTAATCAGAGCTAAAGCAGTGTAATCCAGTATAAACCCATCAATCAGAGCTAAAGCAGTGTAATCCAGCATAAACCCATTAATCAGAGCTAAAGCAGTGTAATCCAGCATAATACCATTAATCAGAGCTAAAGCAGTGTAATCCAGCATAAATCCATTACTCAGAGCTAAAGCGGTATAATCCAGCATGAACCCATTAATCAGAGCTAAAGCAGTGTAATCCACCATAAACCCATTAATCAGAGCTAAAGCAGTGTAATCCAGTATAAACCCATTAATCAGAGCTAAAGCAGTGTAATCCAGTATAAACCCATTAATCAGAGCTAAAGCAGTGTAATCTAGTATAAGATCATTAATCAGAGCTAAGGCAGTGTAATCCATCATATAAACCCATTAATCAGAGCTAAAGCAGTGTAATCCAGCATAAACCCATTAATCAGAGCTAAAGCAGTGTAATCCAGCATAAACCCATTAATCAGAGCTAAAGCAGTGTAATCCAGCATAAACCCATTAATCAGAGCTAAAGCAGTGTAATCCAGCATAAGCCCATTAATCAGAGCTAAAGCAGTGTAATCCAGCATAAACCCATTAATCAGAGCTAAAGCAGTGTAATCCAGCATAAGCCCATTAATCAGAGCTAAAGCAGTGTAATCCAGCATATAAACCCATTAATCAGAGCTAAAGCAGTGTAATCCATCATAAACCCATTAATCAGAGCTAAAGCAGTGTAATCCAGCATAAACCCATTAATCAGAGCTAAAGTGGTATAATCCAGCATAAACCCATTAATCAGAGCTAAAGCGGTGTAATCCAGCATAATACCATTAATCAGAGCTAAAGCAGTGTAATCCAGCATAAATCCATTACTCAGAGCTAAAGCAGTGTAATCCAGCATAAACCCATTAATCAGAGCTAAAGCGGTATAATCCAGCATAAATCCATTAATCAGAGCTAAAGCAGTATAATCCAGCATAAACCCATTAATCAGAGCTAAAGCAGTATAATCCAGCATAAACCCATTAATCAGAGCTAAAGCAGTGTAATCCAGTATAAACCCATTAATCAGAGCTAAAGCAGTGTAATCTAGTATAAAATCATTAATCAGAGCTAAGGCAGTGTAATCCATCATATAAACCCATTAATCAGAGCTAAAGCAGTGTAATCCAGCATAAACCCATTAATCAGAGCTAAAGCAGTGTAATCCAGCATAAACCCATTACTCAGAGCTAAAGCAGTATAATCCAGCATAAACCCATTAATCAGAGCTAAAGCAGTGTAATCCAGTATAAACCCATTAATCAGAGCTAAAGCAGTGTAATCCAGCATAAACCCATTAATCAGAGCTAAAGCAGTGTAATCCAGCATAAACCCATTACTCAGAGCTAAAGCAGTGTAATCCAGCATAAACCCATTAATCAGAGCTAAAGCAGTGTAATCCAGCATAAACCCATTACTCAGAGCTAAAGCAGTATAATCCAGCATAAACCCATTAATCAGAGCTAAAGCAGTGTAATCCAGCATAAACCCATTAATCAGAGCTAAAGCAGTGTAATCCAGCATAAACCCATTAATCAGAGCTAAAGCAGTATAATCCAGCATAAACCCATTAATCAGAGCTAAAGCAGTGTAATCCAGCATAAACCCATTAATCAGAGCTAAAGCAGTATAATCCAGCATAAACCCAGTAATCAGAGCTAAAGCAGTGTAATCCAGTATAAACCCATCAATCAGAGCTAAAGCAGTGTAATCCAGCATAAACCCATTAATCAGAGCTAAAGCAGTGTAATCCAGCATAATACCATTAATCAGAGCTAAAGCAGTGTAATCCAGCATAAATCCATTACTCAGCGCTAAAGCGGTATAATCCAGCATGAACCCATTAATCAGAGCTAAAGCAGTGTAATCCAGCATAAACCCATTAATCAGAGCTAAAGCAGTGTAATCCAGTATAAACCCATTAATCAGAGCTAAAGCAGTGTAATCCAGTATAAACCCATTAATCAGAGCTAAAGCAGTGTAATCTAGTATAAGATCATTAATCAGAGCTAAGGCAGTGTAATCCATCATATAAACCCATTAATCAGAGCTAAAGCAGTGTAATCCAGCATAAACCCATTAATCAGAGCTAAAGCAGTGTAATCCAGCATAAACCCATTAATCAGAGCTAAAGCAGTGTAATCCAGCATAAACCCATTAATCAGAGCTAAAGCAGTGTAATCCAGCATAAGCCCATTAATCAGAGCTAAAGCAGTGTAATCCAGCATATAAACCCATTAATCAGAGCTAAAGCAGTGTAATCCAGCATAAACCCATTAATCAGAGCTAAAGCAGTGTAATCCAGCATAAACCCATTAATCAGAGCTAAAGTGGTATAATCCAGCATAAACCCATTAATCAGAGCTAAAGCGGTGTAATCCAGCATAATACCATTAATCAGAGCTAAAGCAGTGTAATCCAGCATAAATCCATTACTCAGAGCTAAAGCAGTGTAATCCAGCATAAACCCATTAATCAGAGCTAAAGCGGTATAATCCAGCATAAATCCATTAATCAGAGCTAAAGCAGTATAATCCAGCATAAACCCATTAATCAGAGCTAAGGCAGTGTAATCCATCATATAAACCCATTAATTAGAGCTAAAGCAGTGTAATCCAGCATAAACCCATTAATCAGAGCTAAAGCAGTGTAATCCAGCATAAACCCATTACTCAGAGCTAAAGCAGTATAATCCAGCATAAACCCATTAATCAGAGCTAAAGCAGTGTAATCCAGTATAAACCCATTAATCAGAGCTAAAGCAGTGTAATCCAGCATAAACCCATTAATCAGAGCTAAAGCAGTATAATCCAGCATAAACCCATTAATCAGAGCTAAAGCAGTATAATCCAGCATAAACCCATTAATCAGAGCTAAAGCAGTGTAATCCAGTATAAACCCATTAATCAGAGCTAAAGCAGTGTAATCCAGTATAAACCCATTAATCAGAGCTAAAGCAGTGTAATCTAGTATAAGATCATTAATCAGAGCTAAGGCAGTGTAATCCATCATATAAACCCATTAATCAGAGCTAAAGCAGTGTAATCCAGCATAAACCCATTAATCAGAGCTAAAGCAGTGTAATCCAGCATAAACCCATTAAACAGAGCTAAAGCAGTGTAATCCAGCATAAACCCATTACTCAGAGCTAAAGCAGTATAATCCAGTATAAACCCATTAATCAGAGCTAAAGCAGTGTAATCCAGTATAAACCCATTAATCAGAGCTAAAGCAGTGTAATCTAGTATAAGATCATTAATCAGAGCTAAGGCAGTGTAATCCAGTATAAACCCATTAATCAGAGCTAAAGCAGTGTAATCCAGCATAAACCCATTAATCAGAGCTAAAGCAGTGTAATCCAGTATAAACCCATTAATCAGAGCTAAAGCAGTGTAATCCAGCATAAACCCATTAATCAGAGCTAAAGCAGTGTAATCCTGCATAAACCCATTAATCAGAGCTAAAGCAGTGTAATCCATCATAAACCCATTAATCAGAGCTAAAGCAGTGTAATCCAGCATAAACCCATTAATCAGAGCTAAAGCAGTGTAATCCAGTATAAACCCATTAATCAGAGCTAAAGCAGTGTAATCCTGCATAAACCCATTAATCAGAGCTAAAGCAGTGTAATCCAGCATAAACCCATTAATCAGAGCTAAAGCAGTGTAATCCAGTATAAACCCATTAATCAGAGCTAAAGCAGTGTAATCCTGCATAAACCCATTAATCAGAGCTAAAGCAGTGTAATCCATCATAAACCCATTAATCAGAGCTAAAGCAGTGTAATCCAGTATAAACCCATCAATCAGAGCTAAAGCAGTATAATCCAGCATAAACCCATTAATCAGAGCTAAAGCAGTGTAATCCAGCATAAACCCAGTAATCAGAGCTAAAGCAGTGTAATCCAGCATAAACCCATTAATCAGAGCTAAAGCAGTGTAATCCAGCATAAATCCATTAATCAGAGCTAAAGCGGTATAATCCAGCATAAATCCATTAATCAGAGCTAAAGTGGTATAATCCAGCATAAACCCATTAATCAGAGCTAAAGTGGTATAATCCAGCATAAACCCATTAATCAGAGCTAAAGCGGTATAATCCAGCAGAAAGTGCAGGAGAAATCTTTGGTGAAACGAGCCCCTGGTCGCTGGCTTCGATGGAAATGTAACGATTAATCTGTATTTCCACATTTATGGCTAGCTGACAATTAAGGACACAATTTAATTTTACAACTGAAAACTAAAATTCAGCCAAAAAGTGGATAATCCTTGATTGGTCGAGTCATTTTACCTGCTGATGACGAGACTGAAGGCAAAACGTCCCAGAAACCGGCCTGGCAGAGCAGCCCCAGAGAACAGCCCCAGCTTCTGCTGATGTCTGTGCCTCGCAGACTTCAACCAGTCACTGCATGCAAAGGATATCCAACCCTATATTAAAAATGACTTTATTCTACATTATGTAAAATTGTCCAATATTTTTTATGCTGAAAAATGGGAGAGGCTATGCACAAAATGGTTAATCCGATATGGATGAAAATTAATCAAATTACAGCGCTCAGTCTGCTAGAGTACAGAACCAAAATAATGCTGAATGTGTCCCTGTCTAATGAATTATGGTGCTCTCTACAGGTCTTGAGAACGCTGGCAATACCACTTGTAGAACTCAACTTGTTAAATACTTGGAAGTGTCATTTGTCGTTGTGATGTTTTTTCCATTTGAAACTAATCCAGTGCTGTTTTTTAGTTTCATTTAGTTTTTGGCAGTAAATAACGTGACGTTTGTGATTATAATCAGATGTAAGATGAGCTGTTTTCGGCCGTGTGCCTCTGATCTGAGCTGTTTTCATTTCCCATTGACATGGGCGTTATATTCACACAGCCTGTCGCTGTCGTGAGGGAGGTTAGCCGGCGATGGAGGAATGTTGGATTTTTTATTCCAAATTGTATCTTTGCTGAAGTCTGCTCCTTCTCTACCTGCACTTTAGTGATCTTGTGTCTCTACCTGCGCTGTAGTGATCTTGTGTCTCTACATGCGCTGTAGTGATCTTGTGTCTCTACCTGCGCTGTAGTGATCTTGTGTCTCTACATGCGCTGTGGTGATCTTGTATCTCTACCTGCGCTGTGGTGATCTTGTGTCTCTACCTGCGCTGTAGTGATCTTGTATCTCTACCTGCGCTGTAGTGATCTTGTGTCTCTACCTGCACTGTAGTGATCTTGTGTCCCTACCTGCTCTGTAGTGATCTTGTGTCCCTACCTGCTCTGTAGTGATCTTGTGTCTCTACATGCACTGTAGTGATCTTGTGTCTCTACCTGCGCTGGAGTGATCTTGTGTCTCTACCTGCGCTGGAGTGATCTTGTGTCCCTACCTGCGCTGCAGTGATCTTGTATCTCTACCTGCGCTGTGGTGATCTTGTGTCTCTACCTGCGCTGTGGTGATCTTGTATCTCTACCTGCGCTGTAGTGATCTTGTGTCTCTACCTGCGCTGTGGTGATCTTGTATCTCTACCTGCGCTGTAGTGATCTTGTGTCTCTACCTGCGCTGTAGTGATCTTGTGTCTCTACCTGCGCTGTGGTGATCTTGTATCTCTACCTGCGCTGCAGTGATCTTGTGCACTGGTATAATTTGGCTCAATTCCACGAGGTGAAGAAAGCCTTTATTTAGCTTAACAAAATGAAGATGTAACATGTCCTTAAAGCTTATGTCAATATACATTTTTATTTTTTTATTTGTCGAATTTTTTATGCTTATTCATCAAGGGCACCAAACCTCCTTCCTGACCTCTCTGTATGTCTGTGTCTGGGCATGAATGTGTGAGTTGGCGTGTTTGTGCGTGTGTGTATGTATCATTACTCTGTAGTGTAATGCCCCCCTTGCTCTTTCAGGGGCCCACAGTCAGGACTGGGGGAGCCAGGAGAGGCAGGAAGAGAAAGCAAGTGTAAGTCACATGGCCTGCCCTGACCAATCAGGTGCACCATTACTCATAATGGACACTGGAGCTCCAGTGGCTTGTAGGGTGGAGATCTAGGGTGGATATTGTGGTTTATAGAACAGGGATCAGCACATCACGGTCCTCGAGGGCAGAGAACTGCTGGCTTTCCACCCTCGCTTTACCTGGGAGTCCGGTGTGAAGACCGTCTGGCAACTAATTAAAAAAGAAAAGCAGGGTTGGATTTGAGGGCCAGAGTTTATGATTCCTGTTATTGAGACACTTTTAAAGATTTCATTGGTTACAGAGTACAGTGCTCTTTTCTTTGCAGTGATGTACTTGAGTGATGTCCCATTTGTGTGTGTGTGTGTATTAGGTTGCCACGGGAACCAGATGGCTCCAGGGAGATGGACACTGGGGTTTCAGAGGAGCCCAGAGCTACGGTGAGATCCATAACCTACGCCCAACCCTCCACCAACCTACACATAACCCCCCACCAACCTACGCTCAACCTACGCTCAACCTACACATAACCCCCCACCAACCTACGCTCAACCTACGCCCCCCCAACCTACACATAACCCCCACCAACCTACACATAACCCCCACCAACTTACGTTCATCCTATGCCCAACCTACACACAACCCCCCACCAACCTACGCTCAACCTACGCCCCCCCCAACCTACACATAACCCCCACCAACCTACACATAACCCCCACCAACTTACGTTCATCCTATGCCCAACCTACACACAACCCCCCACCAACCTATGCCCAACCTGCACCCAACCCCCCACCAACCTACTCCCTACGCCCAACCCCGCACCAACCAAGCCCAACCCCCCACCAACCTGTAATAAAATCTCTACCTCACGTTCTGGAGTTTCTGCCATTTTACTTTTCTCCTTTCCATTGGCAGACATTTTAGTTGTGGGAAGGCTTGTGAGCGGAGTTAATGAAGCTCCCAAGTGCCAAAATGCACCAAACACCAGCAGATACTGCAGCTCTCCAGGATTTGAGTCTGAAATCCTGATTTAAAGTGAGGCAATATTTTCTGCCTGGGTTCGTCCCAGAACATGCTTTAAATTCAGGAAGAGAAACGTAAGGAACATGATTCCTATTGCCCAGGAAGTTCTGAAGACCTCGGACGGATTATATCCAACGATCATCATAAATATTTTGGAAGACATAAAGGTTTTCCCCGAGATGTCCTGTGGGCAGTGCAGTGCATGTAAGCCCTGCAGATATGACCAGTCTGCTGGGCCCTCCGGAGGTGGACCGTGCGCTGGGTGTGACCAGTCTGCTGGGTCCTCCGGAGGTGGACCGTGCGCTGGGTGTGACCGGTCTGCTGGGCCCTCCGGAGGTGGACCGTGCGCTGGGTGTGACCAGTCTGCTGGGTCCTCCGGAGGTGGACCGTGCGCTGGGTGTGACCGGTCTGCTGGGCCCTCCGGAGGTGGACCGTGCGCTGGGTGTGACCGGTCTGCTGGGCCCTCCGGAGGTGGACCGTGCGCTGGGTGTGACCGGTCTGCTGGGCCCTCCGGAGGTGGACCGTGCGCTGGGTGTGACCGGTCTGCTGGGCCCTCCGGAGGTGGACCGTGCGCTGGGTGTGCTTTTTCACATGGTGCGCTGCGTGGGCGTGGCGGAATGTTACAGACCCGCGCATCACGTGCCAGCGTGTCCGCCAGGCACTGACCGCTGGACCGTTCTCACACTGCCGCCAAACGCACAGCGCTTTTCAGCTGTTCTCTCACCAGCCCAAAACACAGCTCTGTGAGAACACATAAAACGCACAGCGCTTCACAGCTGTTCTCTCACCAGCCCAAAACACAGCTCTGTGAGAACACATAAAACGCACGGGGTTACCGTGAAAGCATTCTTTAGGATAAAATGTGCCTTCCAATCCTGATGATCTGCTGTACTGTTACTCATATATTATTATCCTATTGGAATGACTGTCCGTAATGTTGTTGTTTTTGTGTGCATTTCAGATGGTGCTACAGAAGCCGGAGAGATCGGTAAAAAGCAAGAGGAGGAGGGTGTTCAGATAGCGGCCATTTTGAACCCTGTCAACACCAGCACTATGGCAACCTCAGCTTCCTCCCCTTCACAGTTCAATGTGAATCTGAGCCAGATGGTCATCAAGACTTGGACACATTCTCTCTCTCTCTTTCTCTCTGTCCTCTGGTCTTCTAGTAACTGCCTGCGGTCCTCACTGTAGTACTTCTAATAACCGGAGGGATTTACTGTCCAGTGTCTGAGTCCTTCTCAGCATTAGTAATACCACCAATGTGTGCATTAGACTTGAATTCAAAGAAAACATTAGTGTGTTTGTGTGTGCGCGAGTTTGTGTGCTTGTGTGTTTTCCCACTTTTTTAGTGCTGGACTTGAAAGCCAGCCGGCTGTAGGTGTGACGGCACGCTGTGTGTGAGTCGTGTGGTCACAACTGCCGGATGCAGTCAGACGCCATTTCAGCAGCATCCGTGTCGCCAGCTGTTCCTTACGAATGGGGATTTGCTGCCACCTACTGGTCAGCTCATATCATTATCAATTCATATTCATCAGCTGAGGCAGGAAATGGGGCCTCTAACTTTTTTAAGCTGCCTGGGGATGTAAGGAAGAGTATAGTCTGAGAAAGTCCTGGAGGTGCCTCTGTGTGCTGATCTTCAGCCTTTCATCACTTGTGTGTTTACTTCCTCATTGGGGACGAGCCTGGTTTCCTTTCCTAAGCCTGTCGACTGATTTTTTTAAGGAAACCACAAAAGAACTAAAAACCCTGCAGACACAGCTGCGCTCTGGGCCTAGAATTGGGAGACCCCTGAGGGCTCAGCGGGGTGGTTTCTCTCCCTGCTGATTGGATCTCAGCCTGTTTCCCAAAACGGTCTCCGTACCCCTGGGGGTTTCACCCACCGTTCATGTTAAAAAACAGTTCCTGTTTCATCCCCATTAGTTCATCTCCTCGAGCTGCATTGTCCTTCTTTCAGGTAGCCCCTTATAATGTCTCTGAACTGGCAACCCCCTACTGTACAGAGTTCCACAGCTACAGACCCACTGCTACACACAGCCAGTCAGTTACTGTGGGTCTGTGAGACAGACTGCCAGTCCCCTACCAACATAGGCACAGTTACTGACCGTATTTAAGTAATAAAAGTAATAATGAAGCAGATTATGCAATTTTTACTATTGGATTTTGTACATATGTACAGTTTTAGTATTTTATTTTGTACACTTTTTTTTTTTTTTTAGAAATAATGGTCATTTGTAAAGTATTACTCCCTCAAAACACCCTTCCCCATATTTACAGTTTTTTTGTTTTGTAAAGAAAATACTTTTAAAATTGTGAACTGTAGCTTTGTTTTTATATGGGAGTTTTTTTTTATTTAACAGATTAAAATGTTTACCAAAAAAGTAGCCGCCTGTGTTTTGTCTTCTGTGAAAGAAAGAGTCCGACGTGTGGATGAAGCACATTTATTTCAGTTTCCAACACCAGTCCAATGTACAGGACAGTCCATTGTAGGCATTGACAAAGCAAAGTTATCTGTAGAGATGGGAGAGTGACGAACAGGTGGAGCTACTTTGCCATCAGCAATTGACCAATTTGAACCAATCGTTAAGCATTTTTCTGTGGAAACTTTCTGATTGGTTCAAAAAGGGCAGTGATTGGCAGCCCATTGTAGTAATGTCACCTGTCTCCCATTCTGTGGCAAATCAGTCAATACAACAAGCAACGAAAATATTTTAAGGTATGCAGGCATATTTACAAGCATCTCTTCCTGCCCTTCCTCACCAAGGCCCAAGAACCAGCGGGTCCTCAATCTAATTCCCTCTTCAGTTAGTGGACGTTTTTACCCATGATGCACTCCTGTACAAATGGCCTTGGTGACCTTCCACCTCAGAACTGCCCCTGTGGGTGGGTCCAGACGCCCTAACGGGCACTCGAAAACCACGCCCTACTCTGCTTTACAAGTAAGAATGTGATTTATACCAGGCGGCTGTTTAAAAAAAACCAAAGGATATAAAGGCAGCCTGGTCAGAGAAACGATGCAGGTGCAAGGGTACTGTAGTGTGGGAGCATTTGGTCTCGTTCGGTTTTTTCCTACATTCCAACTTTGCAAAAATAACAAAAAAAAAGAAAAACAAACAAAAGGCAGAGACGAGAAAGGGCTACAGGAGAGGATGAAGGAGAAAATGTTCATTCCTCTTTTCCCCTCCTCTTCCTCCTCTACTCTGAGAGTGAAGAGCGACAGATTTATTTGGACAGTTTCTTCATCCTCTGGTCCAGCGTTGCAAAGTTCTCCTCTATGGCCTTTAGGTTCTCCTTCATGGTTTGCTGGACCTGCGGGGGTGGGATCAGGCACATGTCAATCAAACAATCAACCAACAAATCCAAAAACGTGACTGGTTCAGTTTGGGGGAAAATGGGTCAATCAAATGAGCCCAATCAAAGTCCCTTCGGCACATCACCGGAGAGTGAGGTTAGCAGACTCTGAATCCTGCTAGCAGTGACGTAGCTGAGTGAAAGCTAACGCTTTAGCCAATGCTAAAGGGCTCGACTATCTGTGTGTAGGACTCCTGTGACAGATATTACCCTGTGAGATCAGTAAGGGCAGAAATTAACCTGTGAGGTCAGATATTAACCTATGAGATCAGTAAGAGTAGATATTAACCTGTGAGATCAGTAAGGACAGATATTAACCTGTGAGATGAGTAAGAGTAGATATTAACCTGTGAGGTCAGATATTAACCTGTGAGATCAGTAAGAGTAGATATTACCCTGTGAGATCAGTAAGGGCAGAAATTAACCTGTGAGGTCAGATATTAACCTATGAGATCAGTAAGAGTAGATATTAACCTGTGAGATCAGTAAGGACAGATATTAACCTGTGAGATGAGTAAGAGTAGATATTAACCTGTGAGGTCAGATATTAACCTGTGAGATCAGTAAGAGTAGATATTAACCTGTGAGGTCAGATATTAACCTGTGAGATCAGTAAGAGTAGATATTAACCTGTGAGATCAGTAAGAGTAGATATTAACCTGTGCGATCAGTAAGGGCAAATATTAACCTGTGAAATCAGTAAGGGCAGATATTAACCTGTGAGATCAGTAAGAGTAGATATTACCCTGTGAGATCAGATATTAACCTGTGAGATCAGTAAGAGTAGATATTAACCTGTGAGGTCAGTAAGAGTAGATATTAACCTGTGAGGTCAGTAAGAGTAGATATTAACCTGTGAGGTCAGATATTAACCTGTGAGATCAGATATGAACCCGTGAAATCAGTAAGAGTAGATATTAACCTGTGAGATCAGTAAGGGCAGATATTAACCTGTGATATCAGATATTAACCTGTGAGATCAGTAAGGGCAGATATTAACCTGTGAAATCAGTAAGAGTAGATATTAACCTGTGAGATCAGTAAGGACAGATATTAACCTGTGAAATCAGATATGAACCCGTGAAATCAGTAAGAGTAGATATTAACCTGTGAGATCAGTAAGGGCAGATATTAACCTGTGAGGTCAGATATTAGCCTGTGAGATCAGTAAGAGTAGATATTAACCTGTGAAGTCAGATATTAACCTGTGAGATCAGTAAGAGTAGATATTAACCTGTGAGATCAGATATTAACCTGTGAGATCAGATATTAACCTGTGAGGTCAGTAAGAGTAGATATCAATCTGTGAGGTCAGATATTAACCTGTGAGATCAGTAAGAGTAGATATTAACCTGTGCGATCAGTAAGGGCAGATATTAACCAGTGAGATCAGTAAGGGCAGACATTAACCTGTGAAATCAGTAAGGGCAGATATTAACCTGTGAGATCAGATATTAACCTGTGAGATCAGTAAGAGTAGATATTAACCTGTGAGGTCAGATATTAACCTGTGAGATCAGTAAGAGTAGATATTAACCTGTGAGGTCAGTTATTAACCTGTGAGATTAGATATTAACCTGTGAGATCAGTAAGGGCAGATATTAACCTGTGAGATCAGATATTAACCTGTGAAATCAGTAAAAGTAGATATTAACCTGTGATATCAGATATTAACCTGTGAGATCAGTAAGGGCAGATATTAACCTGTGAAATCAGTAAGGGCAGATATTAACCTGTGAGATCAGATATTAACCTGTGAGATCAGATATTAAACTGTGAGATCAGTAAGGGCAGATATTAACCTGTGAGATCAGATATTAACCTGTGAGGTCAGATATTAACCTGTGAGATCAGATATGAACCCGTGAAATCAGTAAGAGTAGATATTAACCTGTGAGATCAGTAAGGGCAGATATTAACCTGTGAAATCAGTAAGGGCAGATATTAACCTGTGAGATCAGATATTAACCTGTGAAATCAGTAAAAGTAGATATTAACCTGTGATATCAGATATTAACCTGTGAGATCAGTAAGGACAGATATTAACCTGTGAAATCAGTAAGGGCAGATATTAACCTGTGAGGTCAGATATTAACCTGTGAGATCAGTAAGAGTAGATATTAACCTGTGAAGTCAGATATTAACCTGTGAGATCAGTAAGAGTAGATATTAACCTGTGAGATCAGATATTAACCTGTGAGATCAGTAAGAGTAGATATTAACCTGTGAGATCAGATATTAACCTGTGAGATCAGATATTAACCTGTGAGGTCAGTAAGAGTAGATATCAATCTGTGAGGTCAGATATTAACCTGTGAGATCAGTAAGAGTAGATATTAACCTGTGCGATCAGTAAGGGCAGATATTAACCTGTGAGATCAGTAAGGGCAGACATTAACCTGTGAAATCAGTAAGGGCAGATATTAACCTGTGAGATCAGATATTAACCTGTGAGATCAGTAAGAGTAGATATTAACCTGTGAGATCAGTAAGAGTAGATATTAACCTGTGAGGTCAGATATTAACCTGTGAGATCAGTAAGGGCAGATATTAACCTGTGAGATCAGATATTAACCTGTGAGGTCAGATATTAACCTGTGAAATCAGTAAGAGTAGATATTAATCTGTGAGGTCAGATATTAACCTGTGAGATCAGATATTAACCTGTGAGATCAGTAAGGGCAGATATTAACCTGTGAGATCAATATTAACCTGTGAAATCAGTAAAAGTAGATATTAACCTGTGATATCAGATATTAACCTGTGAGATCAGTAAGGGCAGATATTAACCTGTGAAATCAGTAAGGGCAGATATTAACCTGTGAGATCAGATATTAAACTGTGAGATCAGATATCAACCTGTGAGATCAGTAAGGGCAGATATTATCCTGTGAAATCAGTAAGGGCAGATATTAACCTGTGAGATCAGATATTAACCTGTGAAATCAGTAAGAGTAGATATTAATCTGTGAGATCAGATATTAACCTGTGAGAGCAGATATTAACCTGTGAGATCAGTAAGGGCAAATATTAATCTGTGAAATCAGTAAGGGCAGAAATTAACCTGTGAGATCAGTGAGAGCAGAATCCTACCTGTGAGAGCAGTAAGGCGTCATCTTTCAAGGAGTTATTGATCATCTGCTGAGTGGTGTCCAGGTATGTCAGCAGTGAGCCAAACTGCATGGCTGAGAGAGATTACTTATTATCTTTACAGATAATTGAACTGGTTACTGTAGAGTATATACAGAATGGGAATTACACTTGCATTTATGAGAACTCTCACTGCTAAGATGGTTGAGGGGTGGATGCAGTGTAAAATGGATGGAGGTTCAGGGTGGATGCAGTGTAAAATGGATGGGGGTTCAGGGTGGAGGGGTGGATGCAGTGTAAAATGGATGGGGGTTCAGGGTGGATGCAGTGTAAAATGGATGGGGGTTCAGGGTGGAGGGGTGGATGCAGTGTAAAATGGATGGGGGTTCAGGGTGGAGGGGTGGATGCAGTGTAAAATGGATGGGGGTTCAGGGTGGAGGGGTGGATGCAGTGTAAAATGGATGGGGGTTCAGGGTGGATGCAGTGTAAAATGGATGGAGGTTCAGGGTGGATGCAGTGTAAAATGGATGGGGGTTCAGGGTGGAGGGGTGGATGCAGTGTAAAATGGATGGGTGTTCAGGGTGGAGGGGAAAGTACCTTGCTCATGCAGCTCCTTCTCAGCAATCAGCCTCTGCACCACCTGGGGGAGAGTTGTCGCCACGGAGTCCCACTTCTGTGTGATGTCATAAAGCTGCGACACCTGAGAGAGAGGCACACAGTGATGACTTCACCACCTTCAAAGAAAGATCCTACATTTATGCATTCAAGATGTGGACATTACATTACATTAATGGCATTTGGCAGACACTCTTATCCAGAGCGACGTACAGTTGATTAAATTAAGCAGGAGACAATCCTCCTGGAGCAATGCAGGGTTAAGGGCCTTGCTCAATGGCCCAACAGCTGTGCGGATCTTATTGTGGTTACACTGGGGATCACACCATCGACCTTGCGGGTCCCAGTCGTGTACCTTAACCACCACCTTGTCAAGTCAAATTGCTACGTTAAAATGGTCCACATTCAACAGTACACATCAACCAATGAATGCTGTTAGACATTTAAGTTGGTGGAGTTTTACACACCTTGTTCTGTGTCTCGGCGTCTTCGATGGCTGCCTTGTGCTTGGCGATCTCATTCATCTTTCCCAGGACACTCTGGAAAAACAGACATGCTCAGATAGCCTGTGGCTGTACCCTACTCATGACCAGTAGGGGGCACTATGCACAGTTTTCCCCATGATTTAATAGTCAACTGAGAGGAGGTTGATCGGCCACCCGTTCCGGAAATCCATAAATGGATATACTGTATCCCTCTGTACCCCACTGTTTCCCTCTGTACCCCACTGTATCCCACTGTATCCCTCTGTACCCCACTGTTTCCCTCTGTACCCCACTGTATCCCACTGTATCCCTCTGTACCCCACTGTATCCCTCTGTACCCCACTGTATCCCTCTGTACCCCACTGTATCCCTCTGTACCCCACTGTATCCCACTGTATCCCTCTGTATCCCACTGTATCCCTCTGTACCCCACTGTATCCCTCTGTATCCCACTGTATCCCTCTGTACCCCACTGTATCCCTCTGTACCCCACTGTATCCCTCTGTATCCCTCTGTATCCCTCTGTATCCCACTGTATCCCTCTGTATCCCTCTGTATCCCTCTGTATCCCTCTGTATCCCTCTGTACCCTTCCATCATCTCAGATTCCCCAGGTCCTGATCCACTGTAATAATTAACAGATCCCATGGAAGTTCTGGAAAGATAATGTGGTTCTAACCAAGATACTGAGTCATATGGAGAACCGTCCACCACTGCAGGGGAGTGGGGGACCCTGTCAAGGGGGGTGCACTACCACCTGGTCTCCAGCTCACCTGCAGCCTGGCCTCCACCTGGTCCAGAGTGGCCAGGTCCAGCACACCCACCCGAGCCTGCAGCAGGTTCATGGTGTCCTGAGAGAGAGAGAAACTGCTGAAGTCTGACCCAACACAGGGCAGAGGGCAGCATTCGGCTCCCCCTGCCTCGTTGGGTAACGAAACACTGACAGCACACAAAGCTGGACAAGCACTCTCAAAGCACTTTTATGAATGATTAACATTACATTAGAAATAGTAATGCATATCATGAAGAATAAAGGTCCCATATTCACATTATAATTGGTTTCAGTGTGGACACCTGGCCAATAAATCTAACTTACGAAAGAATTTAAAGACACGTGTTCAACAACCTTACCAACCAACCATGTTCAACAACCTAACCAAGAGACTGGCTGTGATAAAAACCAACATACACATCAGATACATTCCATCACCGGGGTTTTCTCCTTGTGTTCTAAATGCTGTGAACAAACACAGCAAAGTCAAAAACAGTTTAAAAACAGACCAGACTCACCATCAGACTGCCTCCCTGCAACCCAGCAACGAGAGGGCTCTACAAAACGAGAACAAAACATTACTGTACTGTGTGTGTGATTATCACCTTAAATGAACACAACTGGTCTGTGTGCATGTGTATGTGTACGTGTATATGTGTGTATATTACGATTGTAAAGTTTCCTTTTTGAGGAATTCTGAGGGAATTTTTAGGAAATTTAGGAATTTATACTGTGAAAAACATTTTTCATGAATCATACGTATGTCTTTGGTTTTAAAGGTACAACTGGTAATTTCAGACTTCAAAAATTGCTGCAACAAAAACCTTAAAACCACAACACTGTTTATCCCTCCCCCTTCTCTGTGAACGCGCTGACGTTGAAACGCCATTGGCTGAGGCAATTACAACCAATTTTCAACCAATGAGCTTGAATTATTGTACAGCTATACAAGGAGTGACAAGGTCATTTTGCTTGGTGATTTTAATGAGTTGGGAACAATATGTAAAACCAGAGTGCAGTGATTGGTGCTCAAATGCAAAATGAGTGGTGGATCTCAAAGGCTAATGAAATCCAGGCCCACACAGATGGGAACAACATGCAGTTTCTATGGTGGTTTCTATGGTGCAGTGAAGACCATCTCTGGCCTCAGAAGATGCTCCCTGTCACCTAGATCTGCTGATGGAACAACCCAGAACAAGGACCAGGCCCTAATAGAGATCTGGGCTGAGCATTTGAACACCTTGCTCCACCAGCCCACCCAGTGGATCCTACTGCACTACAGGACCTTCCCTGAAGGGCATACCTTGCAAAATCTGGACCTGCCACCAACCTTCAAAGAAATCCTGCATGCAGTCAAAACCCTGAAAAACAATAAAATCCCTGTACCTGATAACATCCGAGCCGAAATCCTCAAAGAGGGAGGCTACATCTGTATGATCTCTACACCCTAGAGTTATGTAAAGAGTGTGTGGGACGATGCCAATGCCAATATACAATTATAACAATTTATAAAAACAACGGAGACAAAGGGGTCTCTCGTTGTTGGCCATTGCTGGAAAAGTCCTGGCCAAGGTCATGCGCCACAGACTAGCACTAGCTATAGCCAAACTGATCATACCGGAGTCATAATATGGTTTCCGAAAGGGTAGAGGGTCAGTTGACATGATGTATGTTGCATGCCAGCTCCAGGGGAAATGCTGGGAGCAGCAAAACGATCTGTTCATGGCCTTAATAGATCTCTGAAAGGCATTTGATACGGTACCTAAAGTCCTGAAGGAATGTGGATGTCCACCCAAGTTCTTCAACATCCTTGGATCTTTGAATTTCATTCAAGAATGATGATTATTGTGCAGACCGGAGTCAGACAGGGCTGTGTGCTAGCTCCAGTCCTATTTATCTTCCTCGATTGTGCTACAACACTTACACAGGGAGGTAGAGAAGCAGGCTGGAGTCACCATTGACCTTGACAGTAACCTGCTGAACATCAACTGAGGCAACCACCAAGTTGACCTCAGAGGACGTAATGGAGCTGTGTGATGTATGGTATGGTGTGTATGTATGCTGTATGTCGATTACTGTGCCCTGGTAGCCCACAAACCAGAGGCCCAACAACACATCCTCTCAGCAGCTGTAACTGCATACAGGAGGGATGGAAATTGTCATCAACACCCAAAAAAGTCCCCACCAGCCAAACAACCTTCACACAAGAAGGCCAACAGCTAGCCACTGTTCCTACCTTTGAGCATGTGGGAAGCAAAATCTGACAACTGCACCAGTGGATAATTCCAAGGCATGGGCAGCCACCATCTCAGAAGCCTGGAGGCCTTCCATGTAAGCTGCCTATAGGAGATCCTCTGCATCAATTGGAAAGGCAGTGCGCCACACATAGAGGTGTAGTGTGGAGTCCAACCTGAACCACCATGAACTCTTGGCTTGGGCAACCCCCCTTCATTGGAAGAACTGTGTGTGTGTGTGTGTGTGTGTGTGTGAGTGTGAATGTGAGTGTGTGTGTATCAATACCTGTTTATCTGAGCCAGACCCCACTGCCGTCTCCAGCTCTGCAAGACGCTTCTCCAGCTCCGCAATCTGCACAACCAACATGAGGAGCGTATCAGTACCTACACCACAGGACACACCACAGGACACACCACAGGACACACCACAGGACATACACCACAGGACATACACCACAGGACATACACCACAGGACATACACCACAGGACATACACCACAGGACACACCACAGGACACACACCACAGGACACACACCACAGGACACACCACAGGACACACACCACAGGACACACCACAGGACATACACCACAGGACACACCACAGGACACACCACAGGACACACCACAGGACACACCACAGGACACACTACAGGACACACCACAGGACACACCACAGCCCGCCCCGCCCACCTTGGCAGACTCAGTGAAGCGCTCCTGCTCCGGGCGGCTGTGCAGCTCGTACATCACCACGCCGTCCGGCCCTTTGGCTCCGGCCGCCCGGCCCTCTCCCGCCGAGCCTCCACGGCTTCCCCTCGCCACCTCCAGCTGAGTCAGCAACCGCCTGGAGACAACCACACCCTCAGCACCCAACCACACCCTCAGCCCCCAACCATCTCTCTAACCTCCTCTCCCTATCCTCCTCTCCCTATCCCTCTCTCCCAACCGCCTGGAGACAACCACACCCTCAGCACCCAACCACACCCTCAGCCCCCAACCACACCCTCAGCCCCCAACCATCCCTCTAACCTCCTCTCCCTATCCTCCTCTCCCTATCCTCCTCCCTCTATCCTCCTCCCTCTATCCTCCTCTCCCTATCCCTCTCTCCCAACCGCCTGGAGAGAACCACACCCTCAGCACCCAACCATCCCTCTAACCTCCTATCCCTATCCCTCTCTCCCAACTGCCTGGGGACACCGCCTCCCTCAACACCCTCAGCACCCCTCTATCTATCTATCTGCCCCCCTCCCTCCCTCCCTCCCTCCTCACTTGGCGAGAGCTCCATCGGGGTCGGCCAGGTTGATGTGGGCCTGGGGCCCCAGCAGGGAGTCCAGGTGAGAGGAGACCAGCTGCTGTTTGAGCTGAGCTGCGTGCTTGGCCAGAGCCACTGGGGTGAGCCTCTCCTCCGCACTGCTCTCCCGCGTGCTGACCTGGAGAGGAGAATAACACACACAACTCATTACACACACATTACACACACATTACACACACTCAACACACACATTACACACACTGCCTCTCCTCCGCACTGCTCTCCCGCGTGCTGACCTGGAGAGGAGAATAACACACACAACTCATTACACACACATTACACACACTCAACACACACATTACACACACTGCCTCTCCTCCGCACTGCTCTCCCGCGTGCTGACCTGGAGAGGAGAATAACACACACAACTCATTACACACACATTACACACACTCAACACACACATTACACACACTGCCTCTCCTCCGCACTGCTCTCCCGCGTGCTGACCTGGAGAGGAGAATAACACACACAACTCATTACACACACATTACACACACTCAACACACACATTACACACACTGCCTCTCCTCCGCACTGCTCTCCCGCGTGCTGACCTGGAGAGGAGAATAACACACACAACTCATTACACACATTACACACACTCAACACACACATTACACACACTGCCTCTCCTCCGCACTGCTCTCCCGCGTGCTGACCTGGAGAGGAGAATAACACACACAACTCATTACACACACATTACACACACTCAACACACACATTACACACACTGCCTCTCCTCCGCACTGCTCTCCCTCGCGTTGATCTCTGTCTGGATGAGCACTCCAATCAGACAGACCAAAAGCTGGTCAAAATGGCAATGGACTACGGGTACGGAACGCAAATGTGGAAAGGACTGCAAGAACTGCCGAGGCAGTTTCACCAAAGATTCACCAAACCCAGATGAAGTGTTTGGTAGGAGTGAGAGCATCTCAATGCACAGGTACCTTCTCTGGGGAGAGAGAGGAGGAGACAGGCCAGGAAACATCCCGTAGATCCTGGAGCCTCCAACCTATCCCTCCGAACAAATCCCAGAGAAGGTTTGAGTCAAATGGCCACAGGCCTGCAAGATAGTGGCAACAGTTCGACGAGGATGCCAACAAGGTGCTAGAAGCAGCAGTAAAGGGAGACGTGGACTGGAACCTAACACCTGAACCTAAGAGCTGTGAAGATCATCATCAATAGGGCATGGTCTAGCTCAGCCTCTGGCCCAAGCAGAGTCTCATACCAGGTCTACAGGTACTGTCCATCTTACTGGCTCTCAGGTCCTGAGAGTCATCTGGAGAAGAGGAAAAGCGGCACAGTGGTGCAAATTCGCTGGGGTAGTCTGGAGACCGACGGAAGAAAGAAGATTCAGAGAGAAACAACCAGTTCAGGATCATCACCCTGCTAAGCGTTGAAGGAAAGATTTTCTTCAGCATAGTAGTGAGAGAGGCCAGTGAGAACAAAGGAGACCTCACAGAGTTCTGGCTTGACCTGGCCAACACCTACAGCTCCATCCCGCACAAGCTGGTCCAGACGACTATAACCAAGCATCATGTGCCAGGCTAGGAGGAAGGCCTGTTACAACTAGTTAAGAATGAGAGTCACAACATGGTCAGAAACATTTGAGCGGCGGGAGGTTGGGATCATCACGGGCTGCACCATCTCTATGATCCTCTTCACCATGGCAATGAACATGATCGTCAAGTCTGCAGAACCAGAGTGCCATCAGGGATGAGCCAACCACCAATCGGAGCCTTCATGGATAATCTGACTGTCAGTCCCAGGAAGTAGGGGGATCCTGCAAGGGCCGGAGAAGCTGATCCAATGGGCAAGGACGAAGTTCAAGCCGGCAAAATCAAGATCCAAAGAAGGGCAAAGCCATGGATAAATTCTGCTTCAGCATCGCCGGGACTACAATTCCTAACGTCTCCGGGAAGCCAAGGTGTTGAGCAGCAGGAGCCTGAAGGGCCTCACCTGGATAGACTCCACCTCCTGGCTCAGCTCCTGGATCTCACTCAGCAGCCGCTGATACTTCTGCTGGGGGCTCTCCTTCACCCCACAGCCCTCTGCCAGCTGGGACAGAGAGAGAGGGGTTACATACACACACACGCACGCACATGTACACACATGCACGCACGCGCCGCACATGTACACACACACGCACGCACGCACATGTACACACACACACGCACGCACATGTACACACACACGCACGCACATGTACACACGCACGCACATGTACACACGCACACATACGCACATGTACACACACACGCACGCACATGTACACACACACGCACGCACATGTACACACGCACACATACGCACATGTACACACACACGCACGCACATGTACACACACACGCACGCACATGTACACACACACGCACGCACATGTACACACGCACACATACGCACATGTACACACACACGCACGCACATGTACACACGCACACGCACGCACATGTACACACACACGCGCACGCACATTTACACACACACGCGCACGCACATTTACACACACACGCGCGCATGTACACACGCACACGCACGCACATGTACACACACGCGCATGCACATTTACACACACGCGCACGCACATTTACACACACACACGCGCACGCATTTACACACACACACGCACATGTGCACGCACATGTACACACACGCACGCACATGTACACACACGCACGCACATGTACACACACACGCACGCACATGTACACACACACGCGCACGCACATTTACACACACACGCGCACGCACATTTACACACACACGCGCGCATGTACACACGCACACGCACGCACATGTACACACACGCGCATGCACATTTACACACACGCGCATGCACATTTACACACACGCGCATGCACATTTACACACACACACGCGCACGCACATTTACACACACACACACACGCACATGTGCACGCACATGTACACACACGCACGCACATGTACACACACGCACGCACATGTACACACACACACACACACACACGCACGCACGCACGCACGCACATGTACATACACGTATACACACACACACACACACACACACACACACACACACACACACACACACATTAAACTTAATTTTCCAGAAGCAAGGTACTCACTATCTCATACTCCCCAGACTCGTAGCCCACTCTCCTCGTCTGACTAATGCGGTCAGAGAAGTCTGCAAGAAAGAGACAAAAAAGTTCAATATAACAGGTCCTGACTTCTACATCACTGTGTGAAATTCCACAGGTAACCTTCAATCACAGGTAAGCCCCAGTCAGAGGTAAGCAGGTAATCACACAGGTAGCAGGGATGCCGATACACACCGAGACCCTTCGTGGTGACCCGTTTGTCCTTGAACTTGTCGTAGGCGGCGTTAGGGTTGACCACGATGCGCTCAACACTGTCACTACAGAGCTCTTCCTGCAGCACAGACACACACACATGGACATGAGACACACACACACGGATATGAGACACAGCCTACACACACACATAGCACTCAGAGCCTCTCTCAAAACTGGACTCAAAACTTGTCCTCCATTTTAACACTCAATTAAGCAGAAGCCTCAGTCATCATATTCTCCTCAAACGCAGCCTGACCTGCACTTATTCTGCAAGTTGAAGGTACAGGTGAATGTTGACAGAATCCAAGCCCAGCCACCCAAAAGTTACCATGCACGGATTCTAAATGAATGCATAAAACGTATGTTTTGGTCAGGGGAGGACCCAGGGTGGACCTGAACAACTGCGATTGGTTGATCTGTGGAGATTTCGCTGCATAATTTAAGTCAGGGTTGTTCGGTCAGACTGGTTGACTGACCTCAGGGAATCAGTAATTCCACAACAGTGAAAAAACACATGCACACACTCACACACACTCGAGTGTCACACAGAACCGTAACACAATGCAGTACGCATGCAGACAGAAGGGGGTGACAGACAGACTTACAAGACACACAAGCGTGCAAAAGCTCGAAACAAGCCCGTCGACATCATTAGTGTGGGGAACTGACTGAGAGGGGGTTAGTGTTATAGCCCAAAGCAAAGTAATTCGTGCCCGGCGGTCTTCTTCAGAGGCACTGGCTCAGGAATTTAATAGACATGAGGGTCAGGATGACATGGAGGCCGCAGCCAGGTGGGGCTGAATAGGTGGCAATGAAGAGGTGGAGGAAGAAGAAAGAAAGGCAGGAAAATGAAGCGATGAGAGGAAGCAGGAGAGAGGGAGTTGGACACTGATGAACAGCTTTCAGCACCATCACCAAGCTGTACGCCATTAACTGGTGTATATGTCAACTTCAAATGGGAAATGTAATGGTCGCCTATATACCATAGCATTTGATGTAGATGTAGACTGCATCAGCATAATTTACAGCTGAATCAAGCCCCACCTCCCAAGTCCCAAAGAGATCCATTCAAATGCAGAGTTTTAGTATCGCTTGTAGGACAACCTGAGAATAAGATAACCAGATTCCGATGATGTAGATAGGTCACAGACATCAGGAAGTCATGGCATGCAACGGATATGCAACAAATTATAAAACATTACAATTTAATCTATGACTATGTTAATTTATCCCCCAAAATTAGGGGGACTATGTATAAAAAGGGCTGTGAATACCCTCAAATTAAAGCTGGACGTCTGCACTTTGAGCTCATATTCATGCTTTACTTCAAACACCAATACCTGACAGCTAAAATAACAATAACTTTGTCAACTTCCAAATATTTATAGACCTACAGTGAAGTCCATAAGTATTTGGACAGTGGTACAACTGCTGTTTGTATGGCTCTGTACTCAAGCACATAACAATGAAATGATTTTAGGATTCTAGGCTTTTGATTGCCTTTGGAGTCTGTTATTGCCGTTTGTCAACATCTGGACCAGAATTGTGCTAATGAAAATCAAAGAAGCCATTATGAGGTTTGGGGGGGGGGGGGCACGTTGGCTGAACAATAGGCTCACCAAAACAAACGGTTTACACTGTAGAACATCATTAAGAAGAAAGAGAGCACAGGTGTATGTTTGGGATCATTGCCTTTCTGTGGGATGAGACACCATCCAATGGGTATGGAGGCATTGACTTGAACATGAGCTTGAAGAGATGAGATGCTTCTGTACAATTCAGAACGAATTCTGCTGCTGCTCTCAGCAGTTGCGTTATCAATGAAGGCCTTTCAGCCATACACGCCCAAACTATGACACCCCAGCACCATGTTTCACAGATGAAGGCGGTGCTTTGGTTCTTGGGCAGATGTTAGGTGCACTGCGGACACTAGTCACCGACACATTCACACCTGCCTCCCGAGGAGGGTTTCTGATCCGGATGTGTTTGGGGGTTTTTCTCCATTATTATTTCTTCATTATTTTCTTAATAATGGTGAGAATTCTTCAGTCATCAACTGCAGAGGCCTACCTTGGCCTACCAGACCCTGATTACTGTGCTCACCAGTGGTCTCTTTCTTCTTAATGATGTAAATGTGAGAGCGTGCACTTCGTATTCATAATTTCATTCAAATCTGGGAGGGTAAAGGACAGGGCCAAAACGACAGACTCTTACAGACTGCACTGTATGTACCGTAACCTCTGGTGCATGTGTGACCTATTGACCGTAGGCTTTGTAATGTAATATAAAACGGATGATCATCTGCATGCCACAGCATCCCTTGCAATATCATTTCCTGTCTTTATTGCCATGTCACATTTTAACTTGTTACATGGCATCTACAGCAGTGGCCAGCGCTGGTTCTGCTTCTGGGAGTGGATTGTGGGATTGTGGGATTGTGGGATTGTGGGATTGTGGGATAGAATCCTGAATGTGCTGGGGGTGCGCTTGGAAGGTCACATGGGAGAAACATGAGAATGCCATGTTTTTTGAGAATTTTTATTCTGGTGCAATTATATCTCACACAGGTGCAGAGTAGGGTCCAACGACCTTCCCCAAAAATATCAAGGCAAAGGGAAACAAAATCACCAAACACGGGCAGACAGACATTGAGACAGAAACACAAAACACAAACTACTGTTAGCAGGAGGGAGTCCGGGGGGCTCTTACCAGCTCCTTGGGTTCCCCAAGAGTTAGAGAAAGAAGAGGGAGAGAGAGAGAGAGAGAGAGCGAGAGAGAGAGAGAGGGAAGAGAGAGATACAGAGATTAACGTGGTTACTGTCACATGCCGTGCATAGGGAGAGCAGGCAGGAGAGAGAGGAGGAGACAGTCTTTCCCACCACCACTGGGAGCCACGCCCAGCTGCGATTAAGCTCCGCCCCAGTCCACCGCATTCTCTCTCTGCTGTTTGGTGATTAAGAGTGCCGATTGGCTGGCAAAGGCTTGTGCTGTTTGCCGATTGGCTGGCAAAGGCTTGTGCCGTTTGCCGATTGGCTGACAAAGGCTGGTGCCATTTTCGCTGATTGGCTGGCAAAGGCTCGTGCTGTTCACCGATTGGCTGGCAAAGGCCCGTGCTGTTCACCGATTGGCTGGTAAAGCAGAACTGCTGAAAAATGATTGTGATTTCCAGAATCTGTCTAGCACCACTGACGTGTGGGGATTACCCAGGATGCAATGCTGTGAGTGAAGGGGTGACCTATCTGAGACGCTTCATAGATAAGAGGGATGGCTACAGTTCCAAATGCACAGCCATATTCAAAGACTCTTCTGCAGGTCACAATGTGGTACAATCGGAAACACACAATTCCTCATAAAAGAAGAATTTTGTCCAGAATATTGGTGTATAAAAAATATAAAAAATAGTAAAATACAATGCTGTGAAATGCATTGTTATATTTTAAATTATATTGCAGTATATTACATTTGCTTAAGGGTGCAGGAATCTTTCAAAAATATATATTTTAAGGATTAAAATTAAATTAAGGATGAATGGCCCATAATATCTTAAAGGAGTAACATGGTGGTTGAATGTGACACATGCCAGTTGTCTTTAACAACAACAAAGCAATTGTAGATAAAAAAATTACATGACTGAATAGTAATTTATTAAATTAAACTTATTTTTCTAAGCCTAAATTTCTGACTATAAAAGTTCACCCAAACTGGGCATGGTAATGAGAACTGTCAATTAGCTATGATTGACAGACCATGCCCCCACTTTCCACACACTAGCTGTGTCTCAAACCGCAAACCGCGCTCCACACTCCAGTCTGCTTTCGGGAGTTTGCGCTTGGAGCGCGAGAGCACGGCAGTACGCGGTTTGAGACACAGCTTCTGTTGTTTGTTACCATAGCTACCATAGATACGCGCTCATCTTGGGAGACTGACTTTTCACAAGGACCATTTTTGCTAGCTAGCTAAGTTAGGATAAAAGCACAACTATAACATCCTTATGAAGGAATGAATATACTGCAACTAGAAATCGTATAATAGTCCTTAAAAAGGCACTCTAATTTAAGTGAACCTAACGTTAGTCCAATATTAGCATTGTCTTGCCTGGAGGCCAGTGGCGCAAACAATAGGTGACTAGTTACAGAGGAGGGATAAGGAGAGTGGTTATCCTCATGTGACACACTATGAGGAGAACATTCTCAACCGGTTGAAGATAGGACAATGAATTTAAAACGCTTACTTCTCCTGAACTAAAGAACAAACATATTTAATACTTTCATCTTGTTTCTTCAATGCCCTCTTGTACAAATTGCTTATAAAAACCTAGAAAGTGTGCCCAACCATGTTGCTCCGTTAAAACGTGACAGTATGCCATCCAATGTGGACGGATAAACATTGGTCATTGATAACGGCCCAAAAATGCCTACATGGTGCACCCCTAAAATAATTCAGTGGCCCAGGAGGGCTGTCCAGATGCATGGACTTCCACTGCAGAACTGGGTTAGATTTCTGTCTGGTAGCCTGCTGGACTGTCTGGCTTGTATTGGGTTCTGTGCAAAACCTCATGTTCCATACCGCCCAGGATGTTTGCAACTACAGAGGGGTCTAAGGTCCAGCAGCTTGGCAGAGTTAGTGTGGGGCAGACACAGAGCTTGCGTTTAAGCAGGTGGCATTAGTGGTTCGTGCTCGCCAACACACACACACACACACACACACACACACACACACTCTCTCTCACTCGCGCTCTCTCTCTCTCTCTCTCTCTCTCACACACTCACTCACTCTTTCATTCTCCTCTGGGACTTGGCATAGGTCCCTGTTGCATGTTTCAACTAGATGGAACTGGCGATGAAGGAAATTAAGTGATTTGTAGACTGGGGTCCAATACCCAGCTTCTTAAATCAGATACCAATCAACAAATCAGATATTAAACAGGGGGGAACAGAATGGTTTGAACAGGTAACATTATGGTGGCAAATAAAGAAATGCCACACATCTGAATAAAAAAAATAATAAAAAAATAAAATCCAATCAAATTAGCAGACCAAGGCAATGAATTCATTTTCAATTTGGTAATATGAGGATTAGAGAAGGAGACACCATCAAGTTAATGTTCGATTAAAAGCCCCAAAAGAACAGCAAAATAAATCAAAAACTCATTACAACATGCGTCATTTCCAATGAAGCACTTTTGGGGAAAAAAACCAAAATCTTACTTGCACAAACTAGTGTCCCGGATAGGTGGGGTCAGAAGAGGTGGGAGGGGGTGTTGGGGCGGGACATGGGAGGTGGGGAGGGGGGGGGACACTATTAGGTTTACTGCGTGTCGCTCAAACACGTTAAACAAGAACTCACACTCCACAGGAACATCCCAGCCAACACAAAACCTTCTCACAACGTTCCTGCCACGTAGTGGCAATGTTATAATATCGACACAACGTTCCTGCCACGTAGTGGCAATGTTATAATATCGACACAACGTATTGTGTCAGCTGAGATGTTCTCTGGTGGGACGATGCGCACACAGGGTGAGATCATTTTCATCCCGCTGCTAAAAATGAACACTTTTTCTTCCTGTTCCTCACCATTCACCTCCCACCTGTAGGGTTAGTTGCTCTGAACGCTGATTTACACACTTGTCTTCCACACTGTAAGTTGCTCGGGGTAAGAATGTCTGCAAATGCCAGTTATGTCAGGTAAACAGAATAGACAGGCTAGAAGAAAGCAATTTTGCTGATGCCTGGCAGATCAGAATTTCACTCCAACAAAATAAGACCAATAGCCGTCAGGCAGTCACATGCTAACCCGGCGTATCCACTTTTATAAACACGCGACACATGAGCGTCTGCAACGCAATGCATCACTGGGCCTTCACACAGCAAGACAAGAGCCAAGAAAAGTGAGCTTAAATAATAACCATAATAATAATACATCCACAATAATATCTCAGACTACTATATATACTAGACTACTATATATACTATATATATATATATATATATATATATATATATATATATATATATATATATAGTATATATATATATATATATATATATCAACAATTTCCCCAACTAATACAGCAACTACTGACGTAAAGATTTATTATAGTCACATTCTCCATATATTCAATGCTAACATTTTATGGATTCCTGTAGATCTGAAATTAACCAATATGCGCAAATTCGACATTGTTACATACAACTGCCATAACTTAATACCATAATAACGGGCTCCTGGTCCGTCATACAAGTGCATTCAGCTGTTAATTATGAGGCCAAATATTCTTAGTGGAGTTAGGGCCAGCCAGGTGTGGTTCTATATTAATGGGGTTGTTAGACGGTTGTAGGTTTGAAAGTGCGAGACGCGGATGCTAGCGGTGAAACCCAGTCTTCTCTCTTTCTGGAACTCACCGACTCAAACTGAGCCTGGTCGTCCTCCGGCAGGTCGCTAGTCTCGTACACGTCTGGCTCATTGGTGGCCTGAGGAACAAACCAGAAATCCGTTAACCCCAAAAGAAACGGACTGCTTTACAAGCCCCGGTGTCAGGATGAGTGAGACGTGGAGCTAACAGTAAAGAGTATAAGAAATCCTTTCTAAATAAATGTAGCAAGGCAGAAACATCTGTATGGCTGTTTAACTCGCCCCGTTTGGTTTAACGGTTTATGTTCGGTCTCGGGATTAAATGCAGTTTCCATAATTTGGCGCTTTGGTAAACAAAAGGTCCAAACAGGACGACGGCCTAGTGAAATGTGAAATGTGAAATGCTGTCACAATTAAAATGCTGAAAATTATTGAAGTTAGAAGGACAGGTGTTCAACAAAGGCGGAGTGTTACCATGGCTCAATGTCAATGACAAACCCGGCTAGACTAACGTTACCGTTACAACAATTGTCTGGACAAACAAGGATTTACGCACATCCCTTTTAGCAAACTACGTGTTACTCCTTTTTTGCCATTTTACGATAACGTTAGCTACACCATTGGCAAAACCGGTTAGCACGTAACCAGATTCAATATATGCATATCCAGTAGTGCATCATATGAGGGACCAACGCCCTGGCCAAGAGCAGTGAATCACCAGGCCCGTTAACATCGCTCGCTTATTATGGATGCTTCGTTTAACGCTATTAGCATACATAGGCTGCTTACACGTTACGGTAATGATCTTATTCGACAACTAAGTTAACGTTACCATGTTAATTATGTCAGAAAATACGTTCAAGTAAATACGTTATTCGTAGGCCAAGTGATTAGCGAGCTAACGTTAGCTACAGGTTAACAATTGCATTTAGTCCACGCATGCATTTAGCGAAGCAACATTTATTTATCAGGTTTGTTGGCGCTAGATTAGCTAGCTAGCTAGATTGAACAAGATAACATAAATAGTGAGTATTAGCTTGTGCTAGCTAACCAGCTAATAGCTGACTAACAACAATGAGAGAAGCTTGCTACAATGACAGTGTTATTTTAGCAGCTAAGCTTGGCTGGCTGAGTGAACTGAAAGATGTTGTCATCTTGCTTGCAAGCAAGAGAGCTTGCGTTAGTTGTCGTCAGGCTACAACAAAAATAAAAAATAAACTAGCCTACCTAAGTTCATGGCTTTTTATTTCCATGTACTCGAGGCTACCTCCTAAATAGCCACTGTTAGCTTGCTATCAGCTAACGTTAGACTAGCCGAGACTACCGTTTGCAGCCTAGCCATTTTCTAATCAACCCATTTCCCTATTTATTGAGAATAAAAGCCAATCAGGGCGATGAAGCAGCCGCTTAAATAACGTCCTGAGCGGGCAGCTTCACGCCTGCTACAGCGTTTATTTACTCACGATTCCTGGCAGGTTGGCATATTTGGGATCCGCCATTGCTGTAGCGAGCTGTGATCCGCAGGAGACTTTGAAGAAAGATGAGCTGTCCTTGCGCTTTGATACAATAGCAGGAGGTGAAGTGGTAGCGGTAACAGGTACACCTAGTATGTTTTTAATATACCCCAGGAGAACTGTTTTGGTAAAGCATTAATTAAAGTTAGACCACATTTATGTAAACTCGGGATTATCTGTAGATGTATATTTCCCCCGCTGTTTGACAGCTCTCAAATCCTGGCGAACCGAGTAGCCGGTGATCTCGCGTTATTCTGTGATCTCGCGCTATCGTCCCCAGTTTACTGTAGAAAATAGTCACCATAGAGCTACTGTACAACAGGAATTAAAGTAACATTTGAGAAGGGAAAACCAAAAAATCTGGATATTGCTGGATATGGGCAAAAATGCCTTAATGAGAGAGGTCAGAGGAGAATGGCCAGACTGGTTCAAGGTGACAGGAAGGCAACAGTAATTCAAATACCCATGCGTTAGAGCAGTGGTATGCAGAAGAGCATCTCTGAACACACGATACATCAAAGTTATTTAAAGTGGATGGGCTACAGCTGCAGAAGACCTCACTGGGTTCCACTCCTGTCAGTTAAGAACAGGGACCTGAGGCTGCAGGTACAGAATCACCAGAACTGACAGTTGACGCCTAGAAAAGTGTTGCCTGGTCTGACAAAACTACAGTTCTGCTGAGACTTGCAGATGGTAGGGTCAGAATTGAGTGTGAGTGTGAATCCATCCTGCCTTGTGCCAGCAGTGTAATGGTGTGGGGAATGTTTTGTTGTCACAATTAGACCCCTTAATACAAGTTGATCATTGTTTAAATGCCACAGCCTGCCTAACTATTGTTGCTGACCATGTGCATGCCTTTATGGCCACAGTCCTATCATCTGATGGCTATTAACCGCAGGATTAAGTGCCATGCCACAAGCTGGTTCCACAAACATGACAATGAGTTCAGTGTACTCCAGTGGCCTCCTCAGTCACCTGATCTCATTCCAATAAAGCACATTTGGGATGTGGTGGAATGGGAGATTCACAGCATGAATGTGCAGCTGGCACTGCGTGATCCTATCATGTCAACATGGACCAGAATCTGTAAGGTTTGTTTCCAGCACCTTGTCGAATAAAGAATTAGGGCTGTTCTGGGGGCAATGGAAGGTCCTACCCAGTAGAAAGGTGTACCTAATAAATTGTGTGTATGTTGTATTGGTTTTAAGAGCTTTCTTATTGTGTGAGGTCGATAGTGTTTTTATGTAAGACTTCACTTCCCTTTTGAATATTCAGAAGTAAATGTATGAGGACGCTCATTCCCAGCCTATAATCTGCTCCTGACTGCGCATGTACATAGCACTCCACTTGGGACAGCGCTGCTGTGGACTTACTGTCTGCTTTCCCAGGGCTTGGAAAGGCTGAAATTACGTAATGCTGTGCAGGTTGTTGGCAACTTGTTTCCTGTACATAAAAGCACAGTGTAAGATGCTCCTCCTTCAGTAAACACCAGCCTACAAAACAACTACTTTGCAGTTGTGTGCATTGTATATACAGCTATCCTTATAATTCACACAATTTCACACTCATCAAATACACCCAGTGACCACTTCACTAGGTAGACCTGTGCACCAGCTTGTTAATGCAAATGTTTAATCAGCCAATCATGTGGCAGCAACTAAATGCATGAAAGCATGCAGACATGATCAAGAGATTCAGCTGTTTTTTAGACCAAAAGTCAGAATGGGGAAGAAATGTGATCTAAGTGACTTTGACCGTGGAATGCTTGTTGGTGCTAGACAGGGTGGTTTGAGTATCTCAAAAACTGCTGATCTTGTGTGATTTTCACACACAACAGTCTTTAGAAAAACCAAAAACATCCAGTGAGCAGCAGTTCTGCAGGCAGAAATGCGTTGGTAATGAAAGAGGTCAGAGGAGAAGGGCCAGACTGGTCGAAGCTGAAAGAAAGGTGACAGTAATGCAAATAACCACACCTTACAACAGTGGTATGCACAACACAACACGTCAAATCTCTTAGTAGATTAGCTACAGCAGCAGAAGTCTAACAAAATGTCTAACAAATACCTAATAAAGTGCTCACTGAGTGTGTCTATCAATGATTATACAATAATCAAATATATCTCCTTCAATTCTCAAGGATATTTGTGGAAAATGTGAGATGTCCTTTGCTTTTGGGTAAATTGTATTTGTAATGGCATAGTTGCTGGCAGATTGAAACATTAAGAGATGGTGAGGTTTGTTGTCATTCTCTTACGTGACAATAGAGGGCACTATTATCCTATGCATGTGTGTCCTGTCGTAGATGTGATCAAAAGCTGCTTTTATACAATTCAGATTATTGCCAGTCCAAAGGAAAAAAAATCTATAGTGGGCTCCAGAATTATTGGCACCTTTGATAAATATGCATACAAATGACTGTAAACTGAAAAATAATACTGTTCATTAACACAAGACATTTTCTTTAACATAACACATTTATCGTCCAACATGCATAAAGTAGTGTGCTTTATTAATAACTCAAGTCTTACATTCTTCCAATGAAAAAAATGTTTTCCCAAAAAAACTGGTTTCAAATTCATACTTTGTGCAAACACCTTAGGCAAAGATGACAGTCATGTGACTATTCCTGTGATAAGGTTTGAGAACACATTTGGAGGGCTTTTGATCATTCCTCCATGCATAACGCCATCTTCCTCACTGTCCTGGGGGACAAAATAAGCTTGTGGCAAGTTTGCAACCATTCCATACTATCCTAGGGGGTATGTTTAACTGCTTATGTATTCTTTTGTACCCATTACCAGACTTGTGATTAATTAATTACCACCTGTGTCTTCTGAATTGACAGTTCTTTGGCTTTTCCCATGCTGATGGATGACACAGACATTAAAACATAAGAGTAAATGTATTGATGCTAAAAGTATCTAGTTTTCCCATATGTTTGAACATAACATATATATTATTATCTGTGTTGTTTATTATATCTTCACTTTTATGAAGGGTTCCAATAATTCTGGTGCCCACTGTACTCTGCTATGCATTTCACGACTGTATGACTAGATTGTGCTTAAACAAATTGTAATGTTAAACTGAGGCAGATTGTGTAAGCTTAAAACCAATAGTTCAGGAATAATCAAATTAATAAAAAAAGGTTTAAATGATTCATAGAGTTAATTAGTTGCCACATTTGACAGCCAGCCTGAGCAACATTCCATAATCACAGTGCTGTAAATAACGTTTACAGTTTGCTAACATTGGTGTGCCATGGGGAGAAGATTTCTTATTAGATAAAAACCACCCTTTATCGGAGGATGCCAGATACATGCTTCACATATATGTGATATGGGACTTTGATAACTTTTTAATTTAATTCGAAAAATGTGTTTTGTGGTTACTCAGGTTCCATTGTCTAAAAGTACATTTTGTATAAAGATCAATCAGGAAGGGGGTATATACCTTTTCATGGCACTATATGTGTGAGCATGTATCTGGTAAAGTGTATTGCTAAAGAAAACAATCAGGCATCTTTCGTAGGGACACATAGTTACCTACTCATGCTAATTTTTAACAAGAGAAGATTAACATTTTGATTAACATTTTGTAGATACTCACTTTCATATTCACTTCAGTTCAGCCCTTGGGCTAAAGCTGTTTTGTTAACCTCTTCTATTTCAGAATGAACAGATTCTAATCTACTACTACTACTACTAGCGCTATCACATGAACCCGCTGCTCATTTTGAGTTCTAGGTTCATTCACCATCAGTTATAGGCCTAATACCTGCTGCTAGCCTCTGGTAAAGGGTGGTTTTTATCTGATAAGAAATCTCCCCCACAAGGCATATAGAAGCTGTGCTCCTACAAACAAGGTTAACCCAATGTTAGAAAGGCTGGGCTGCTGAGATTCTAATTAGGAGGTATGCACAGTCACAGGTGTGTGCTACAACTGGGGACCATTCCTGCTCACGCGACCAACCCAAGAGGCAAATATACATGGGCTGAGTTCATTTATTATTTCTCTTATTAAGAATTTAGCTGCTGTGCATCTCTGAGTAATGCGTATTTCATGTGTTGTGTTCAGCTCTGTAGGCTGAAAAGGCAAGAGTACTTTCAGTCCCACAATCCGCTTGGCACGATGATCCTCTGGGAAAATCCTTCTTTAATTACATTCATCTTTTCAGGGCCTGGTGATGTACTGTAGACATGCTACATCAACATGATCTGCACAGTGGAGGCAGCTTTAGGAACAGCTGATCGGTTGGTCTGTACAGTGGGAGGCAGCTTTAGAAACAGCTGATCGGTTGGTCTGTACAGTGGGAGGCAGCTTTAGAAACAGCTGATCGGTTGGTCTGAACAGTGGAAGGCAGCTGAGCGGTTGGTCTGCCTGGATGGGCTGAAAGGAGTAGGCAGTCATTCACATTTTGTCATGGCAGCAATGTGGCAAAGCAAGAACTGTGCAGTGTACTAATGTCTGTGGCTCAATCCTGCTTAATAAAGACCCACAGCACTTTGATAGGAAGATTAACACCTCACCAATAAGCCTCACCAAATCCTGCATGCAGAGAAAGAACAGGTCACATTTTCTTCAACTCCAAAATGTATGAATAAATTATACCTACTCCTAGCCATTGCAGACCAAGTACAATTCCAAATATTCTTCAAAAGAATTTCTCTTTTGCATCCAGACAAGATAAATCGGGCACAGAAAAGTATTTAAATCTGAAACAATTATGTTTATACGTCTGTAGGATGGATAACTGATTGATTGATGTCATTGATTGGCTGGGGATTCTACACACCTGGTGACCCAGGTCTAAACCAGTCCCTGATTGGAGGGGATGGATGAAACCAGTATCACTACTAGCCCAGAGGCCCAGAGGTATGCATATCTTATCTCTTTCTCTCGCTTTCTTATTTGGTTCTGTGGGACCTTAACTTGCAGCCACTAGATCAGGGATCATCAAGCTCAGAGAACTGCTGGTTTTCACCCTCCTTTTACCTGGGAGTCAGTTGTGAAGTCAATCAGTAGTACTAATTGTTCAGCAAATTATCTGGAAGGTCACATTAGATTTACTTTAGGCAGAAATAGCTCTGGGCATCATGAAAGATGAATGTACCACATTTGTATATCGCAATTTAATAACGTTTTTGTGGCAGCCGATTCCTTTGAAATATTAATTGAGGCAATATCACATGCTTAAAGGACCTATCCAGTATGAAAACTGTCACAGTAAATCAATATTGCTGAGATGAATCAATTGTATTTGTGCAATTTCTCATTCATCAGAATCCAAGTACATAGATTCCAATGCAGGTCCCCAAGAATTCCATCAAAATCCTGAAGCCTCAATTGACATGTTTAGTGTTCTCTCAATGTATTCTATTGACATGTTGAGTGTTCTCTCAACGTATTCTATTGACATGTTTAGTCTTCTCTCAACGTATTCTATTGTAGGGCGATTTACATAAGTGTGCTTCTCAGCAGACCCCAAAAGGAAATAGTTTCAACAGTACTCACCAATGCAGGACTATCATTCTCTGTGGATTGTCACCTTCTTGTGGTGTGGTCAAGTTTAATAGATATTTGGGTACAGAAAATAACACTGTGGAATAGATAAAGTTGTATGCTTTCCATACATACATATACATATTCTGAATTAGCCGTTTTTATTGAAAACCAATGAAAAAAACCTGTAAAACAAATAATGATTTATTTGCCACAATGCTATGATACATTTTCTAATACTAGGACATATACCATCCAGAAAATCACTATGAGACATCGTACCTCCAGCTGGGAATTACTGCCCCCTGCTTATAAACGGGGTACAGCAGGTGCTGAAACTCTTGGAACTAACCCAACCTGCACTGTGCTACGATACGTTTATGATACGCAAATGCTGAAAGAACTTAAACACCCGTCTGCAGCACTGTTAATAGAGCAGGAGGCGGGCTGTAACACAGAGTAACACACACAGGGGACCTCTGGATTCAGCTGTCACTCACCCTACACGTGTGAACATAAAGACCTCTCACCTCCTACCTCCTAGCTCTGTGCTATAGGCCTCTCTAGTCCCAGAGGCTACTGCCATAAGAGCCCCACGCATGCGTGGAATATCTGTTTCAGAGTTAGGTCACTCCATGGTCATTTTCTCCCAGCTTGCGAATTAAGCATTGCTTAACTCCGAAATTCACGAAGGTCTGTATTGTTTTGCCTTTTCCGGAATGAGTCCTGTGGGAGGCACAAGAGAACGGAGTAGCACTGTCTTTGATGTGATGCTAATGCTCACCGAGTTCCTACCTGACAAATCCAGTCTTACCAACTCACTGCTTTTCAACTCATTTGAAAAGTAAATTAGTATTCCACATTGTTTTACAAATGTGCAAACTTTGGAGAAATAACAGAAAATAATTGTCAGGTTCTGTGTTTTTCATTGTCTAGGTTTTGTCTAAGTTGTTAGCGTTTCGGTGTATTGTTACCCTCTGTGCTTTCCGTAGTCTGTCTCCCCATTAATTTCCATTCATTTGTTTCACCTGTTTTCACTTCCTTGTTATTGTGCACACCTGATTGTGATTTCCCCTTGTTATCCCTCTATATAAGCCTGTCTATTTGGTTAGTTCTCTGCCAGATTGTCATGAGCCTTAGCCATATTCTACATCATTATTTTCTGATTGACTCCTGTTTTGCTTTAGACCTCCATCTCTTGATGTACCCTTTTCTTCTGATTTGTGTTTGGACTCTGTTTGGCTATTCGGTTTTTGATTTTGGATTCTCCTTTTGTTTGGACTGCCTGTGTGTTATCGACCCTTTGCTTGTGACATCGACGACGTACTGGATTATCCCAGCTGAACCGGTTTGCTTGTGTTCCGAACCTTTGCCTGCCCTCTCGACTGCCTGATGTCTGTCACTACTGTTTGCTGGGTATTGACCCCTGCCTGTCTGATCTATTCTGAAGTTAATAAAAACTTTAAATAAAAACTTTATTTAGGCATATGGGGATGGGATATGAGATGGGGGGGGGGGGGGAGTAGCGAGTTTTTGTCTTCGTCTTCTTCCATGAGTAGGCTGTTACTGCTCTCCTCCCCCACGCCGCAGATTGAGGGGGGCCGGAGGGGGGGGGGGGGGGGGAGTGGCCAGGGCAGGGGGCTCCCACCGCAGTTGGGCGACAGAGAGCTAGTCTGCCCCATCCCTCCCCCCTGGGAGCAAGGCAGGGTCCGGCAAACAGGACGAAACTGCCCCAAACCTATCCCCCCTCCTCCCCGTCCCCCCAAAACCCTAGTGACATGTGAACGGGAAGGGAGGAGTGGCAGGGCGGCCTGGGGTGGGAGGAGGACAGCGGCCATGCGCAGCCCCCCACCCATCCGCCCCCCCACACACCCCTCACCACCCCCCGCACCCCCACCACCGCAGGACCCAGGGCGCCCCCCCCCAGGCACCGCAGCGAGCACCGCCCCGCCCCGCCCGGGGGCCGGACCCGACAAGCGCAGCCCCACCGCCAGCGGGCAGCCACGCCCCCAGGAGCCAACACGGGCACCACCGCCGGCCACAAGGGCGAGACGGGCCCCAAGGCCCCCCGGCCACCCCAACCCACCGTCCCCAAGCCCCCACCCGCCCCAGAGGACAGCGCCCCCATGGCCACCGACCCCCCCCACGCCACCCCCACGGGGCCGGACACGCGGCCCCCCGGGGACAAGCGCCCCAGGCCCCAGCCGGAGAGCCCACAAGGAGCCCACGCCCGGAGGCCAGGGAGGGGTACCCCGCCGAGCCCCCCACCCTATGTGATGTAATTAATTATCGGGGCCCAAGTGTCTTCAAATGCTGCCAATTGGTTTTTCCGGCATGCAGACATTCTCTCCATGGAAACGTGTTCTGACAGTAGATTTTTGAATTGCGTTAAATTCAGATTTTCTTTGGACTTCCAGTTCAGGAGGATAGTTTTCTTCACGATAGTAAGGATTGTGAGGAGCCAATGGGATTGTTTTGTGTCTATGTTAAGGTTAGTGAGGTCACCAAGTAGGCAAAGGAAGGAGGAGGCTGGGATGGGGTGTTCTAGGTGCAGAGATAGGTCTTCACAGACCCTTCGCCAAAATGCATTAACAGGTGTGCAGTGCCAAGTGGCATGTAAATAGTTATCTGGCAGTTTGTTTCTGCAGTGTGAGCATATGTTAGTTTCACTGATACCCATCTGAAACTTTGTCCTGTATAGTGTCCTGTCTTTGTCCTGTATAGTGTGTTCTGTGAAGAATTTTGTATTGGATTAGCTGTAGGTTTGAGTTTTGGGTCATTCCAAAGGTGTTTTTGCAAACTTGCGACCAAATTAATAAGGGTTAATAAGTAAATCTTTTTCCCATTTATGGGTTGGGAGTGAATGGGATGAATCATACTCAGATAATCTTATATAGATTTTGGAGAGTATTTTTTGTGGTGGGAGTTTTAGAAGGTCTTGCTCTTGGGTTCAGTGTTCTGATTCCTGACAATATTTACAGGTAGATACAAAAATTTAAATTGGGAGCATTAAACATATAATTATCTTCATTAAATGGCATCAAAATATTAGATGAATTACAATTCGATGAATTACAATTTTTACACCATAATTCATTGGACAGTGACACATTTTTATTTTTTATTTTGGTTCTGCAGTCTAGCGTTCTGAGTTTGAATTGGCTTCACAGGTGTGTTTCGTTAGGCAGGTGTATTCATTTGTGTTGTTAGTGAATGCAGAAGAGAGCTGTTGATGTCTAGTCTTGATTCTTGACTTTTTAATTGCCTTTGGAGATTGTTGTTGGGTTGTGACAACATGAGGAAGACAGCAGTGTCCATGCAAATTAAGCTGGGCATCATAAAGCTCAGAAATGAAAATCAACAGTTTGGTACATAATTAACAAGAAGAAAACACTGGAGAACTCAATTATGTCAAAAGGCCCAGTAGAGCGAGGAAGACCACTGTAGAGGATGACCGGAGGGAAATCTCCATGGTGACCATGGCCCGACAGGTCAAATACACGCTGGATGCAGATGTACATGTGTCAAAGTGCAGACAGACATATGACTGCAGACAGATGTTGAACAATGAATTCTGAAGTCTACAGAAATATGTTATCTGCTCAGATAAACGCCTCCAAACGTACGACAGCACTTCATCCTGCAACAAGACAATAACCGGAAACACACTACCAGAGCAATGAAGGGATTTCTTTTTTACAGCCGAAAAGTAGTCAATCTCCAGATCAGAATCCAATTGAACATGTACTTTGCATGCGGAAGGCAAAAAGTCCCCGAAACAAGCAGGAACTGAAGATGTCATTGCCAGGGAAGATGCCAAGCTGAAAGTCTGCACTTCAACCTCACCGTCATTGTATCCTTTCAAACTCAACGTGCTAGTGTACAGAACCGAAATAACAAAAAATGTGTCACTGTCCAGTGAATGATGGTGCTCACTGTATGTGGCTATCGGGTGAAATGTAACTCCTCGACCCCTCCCCCCTCCGCTCCGTGGTGCTGATGCGAGTGCCCCTTTAACGTTGCCGTGCAGCAGCGCGCAGACCACGCCCCGCACCACATAAAGAATAGTCAGCTTTCCTCGCCGCAAAGCCTGCCTCGACCTCCTCCGCAGCCGCCCTCAGCTGGAACCCTCGACTGGAATAAACGACCGACATCCAAAACAAGACATATTTTTAAACAATCATTCATAATAAAAGGCTCCGTTGCCAGCGAAACCGAACAGAAGAAAACATTGGCTAATTGATCGCAATTACTTAATTCTAAAATTATTGGTGTATTTGTTCAGATATATCCACCACCGATTCCTTTCCTATTGCGCATTAATGTTAATGCTGGCTTTCGCATAATAGTACTATCTTTGCACAGGTGAATTCACTTGTGTTCGCTCTGCGGTAAGCGGTACGTAAATATATTTGTCGTTTCTTCAGCAAATCTCTCGAAACAAATAGGCTAAACGTCAAGAAAAATCACAATCGTTGCATCTCTTGGAACAGTAGCCTACATTCAAGAAGTCAAAGTAATTAAGTAGTAAATCATCAATAATTTCTGTTTATCTGAAACGCGTCCTGAAAATTTCCACAATGGCCGATGCGACAGCAGAATGCAACATCAAGGTACTCTGCCGTTTTCGTCCTCTGAATCAATCGGAAATCGTACGAGGGGACAAATTTCTGCCCAAATTTCAAGCAGACGACACCGTCATCCTTGGGGTAGGTTGTTCTGCTTATCTTCATCTAATTATTTTTTTTGTCAAAGATCAGTGGCTTCGTCATCTTCATCTTTGCTGTGTTTATATCGAGGGTGACGCAGGTGCTAGTCTCTGCAATGTATATAATAGTTTTACGAATAATAACATGAATAATACTTATGTGAAAATGTTTAATAATAACAAAAAGCTTAATATTAGCAATCTCATACACTAGCAAAGAATATAGGCGAAACTATCGATTCCTCTGCAGTAGGCTACATAGCCTATACATTAAATATAAACGCCTAGATGGTTTTATAAGGCTTTTTTTTTCTTTCTTTTCTTTTTTCACCGCACACTCAGTCTGTTAAACGAATATCTTCTGCTATAGTTTTCAAGAAATTGTGCACTTTTCTCAGGAACATATATTTTGTCCCATTGGCGGGGCTTTCATGTTCCGCCGCAGTTAGGCCCGAGTGTTTATCAGCCCGAATGTTCGAACAAGGCCGTTCGTCGATTGTTACCCGACAGATGCTTCGTCACCCGACAGATGCTTCGTCACCTTGCTTTGATGATGAGGACCAGAAAAAGTAGCCTGCTGTGCTTTTCACAGAAGTTGCCTACTCAAGGTTTATTCCAACCAGGAAAATTGAGTTGGTGATGTAACATTTGCAAAATGCGGATGTCATGTAGGTGTTGCAGATTGAGCGTGTAAAACCAAAGGCGCATGTCTAGATTGACAGTTGATTTGATTAATTATGTTAGTAGGTACGGCATTTTTTCTTTGGGAGAGCCAAATGAAGGAAGTCTCCGGTGACTTACATTGCATAGGCCTACTGCATCCTGCATATACGACACGATGCCAAAAAAAATGACGTTTTATTTTTGTGTAGTGTTTTTGTGTTGCTCTCACCATGAGTTATGGTAGTTATGGGACTTCTGGGCCATTGCTAAATCAAACTGAGGTACAAGTAGCTCTGACCTTCAGAGAACTACCCAAGCTGTCATTTAATGCCTGGCCATAACTCTTCATATGTGTTTAGAATTTGATCAATATGTCGGCAACTGAACAGTTCCCACTGAGAAACGTGTAACTACAGATTTAGGCGTGGCAGATATATACAAACTGATCATCATTCAATTTAAAAACAATTTTTTTAAAATGTGTATATCTGTGTGTGTAGGCACAATAACACACAGGCTTAATGTGTTTCATGACGATAAAAACAGTCTGTTTTGATGTGTACGCAGCGTTGATTTGATATTGTGCTGAACAGTGGCTGGCTGTTGGTTTTTGATGCAGGCCGCTGTGGCTGGGGTTGGCTGGGGCTCAGCTGCAGTTGGCTGGGGCTCAGCTGGTTATCCTGCCCCCTCTTTAACACTAACACCCCCAGAACCGGCAAGTGGTCATTACTTAAGCCCAGAAGATGACTGGCTGAAAGCAGAGCCCCCCCCCCCCATGTTCTGATGCCCTGACATGGCAGGAAATCCTGTTTTTTAACCTTTGAAGAGTATTTTTATGGGAACAATATTTTCCTCCCAAAAATTCTAATTCAGCGTTCTAGAACTTCAGTGATTTCAGTTACCAGCAGTAATTGTTACATCCTCATTAGAATGTTCAGTTAAGAACATTGTAGTCGCATCATTGTGATGTCACACCTTAAAGGGTTAATGTGGATCCTCAAAGATGAGGCCTTGCATCATGTTGTTGTGTCACCATGGCGATGAGCAGCCCTGCCCTGCCCCACCCGACCCCCCTGTAGTGATGCACAGGCCCCCTGCGGTCCTCTTTGTTCTGAACCCTCACGGCTACAGTCACACCTGCGTACAGTCCACTGCTGCTGGCTCACTGAAGCTCAGAAAACAAGGAGCACATTTTACAATAAAGAACTTAAAAGAGAAACAAAGGGAGAGACGGTAAATAAGGAGTTACACACACACTCAGCATCTCATGGGCACACTGCGCACACACTCTCTCATAGGCGCCAAACACACACATGCACGCATGCACACACACTCACACACTCACACACTCTCTCATAGGCACCAAACACACACATGCACGCATGCACTCACTCACACTCACACACACTCTCTCATAGGCACCAAACACACACATGCACGCATGCACTCACTCACACTCACACACACTCTCTCATAGGCACCAAACACACACATGCACACATGCACACACACTCACACACTCACACACACTCCCTCATAGGCACCAAACACATACATGCACGCATGCACACGCACCATATACACGCACACACACACTTTCATAGGCACCACAAATAAACAGAAAAGTCCCCTAACAGGCGCATACACACACATACACGCGCATACACACACATACACACACACGCATACACACACACTCACACGCATACACACACATACACACACACGCATACACACACATACACACACACGCATACACACACTCACACGCATACACACACACTCACACGCATACACACACATACACACACATACACACGCACACATACACACAAGCACACACACACAGAAAAGTCCACTGCCAGGCGCATACACACACACGCACACACACACGCACACGCATACACACACACATACACACGCACACACACACACACACGCATACACACACACGCACACACACACACTTTCTTCATAAATGTTCAGTTCTCTCACAAGAAACTTCCCCCACATGGCAAAAAGCATGAACTCATACCAAAATGGGACATGTCAATAAAATGCCTGCCATTCAACATCCTAGTTGGACTGTTCAAAATAACATCTGCAACACAATACATTGCAACATGACTATTCCCATAGTGTAGCTCATATTACTAAAATGGGGCTAAAACTGGTAAGCACAAGGCCAACATCCGCACAGCTCCGCAACATGTACAACTCTAGCTTCCATATTCTATACATTTCTTCTAATGCTCCTACAGTCACTAATGGCATTTGGCAGACAGTCTTATGCAGTCATCTCTAAAGTATTGGGCTGCAGCAGCTTACAGCTAGTAGAGAGTCCAGGGGTCAGAAATGAAAAGTCCTTCCACCCATGAACAGCCAGCTGATTCCACTCATTAGTTTTGTCTCCTGGCTTCTGCTAATTATCACATCCAGGTGATTGGAACACAATCCCGGGGAGTTTTGGACCTGGTTATTACCCCTCTGATTACCACTGTAAGATGTCTATAGGTGCTATAGTATGACTGAAGTAGAACCTGTTTTTAAGATGAATGCTTGAACAAAAACCTCTGGTCCATTTAAATAGATTTACTGCCCTCGTGTAAAACCCAGCTACAGTATGACCAGCTACCAGCTGTTTCAAAACCTAGCTTGAGCTGATGAAACCATGCTGAGTGTGGACCTGCTCTGAACTGGTCAACGAGCTACCAGCTGTTTCAAAACCTAGCTTGAGCTCTTTTTTCTGCAGGGTGAAGCAGTTCCTGGGTTTAGAGTTGGCCTGCACATGTGCACTCCGACGCCATACGCATTCTGCCATGCCTCGAATGGCACATTTGATGATTTGCATGCTTGTCGTGAATATTCATGTAGACTGCCTGGCGTCTTACAAAGCAATCTGTGCCTTGGAAATTCAGCAGGGCTACAGAATGGCGGCTGGATCAGTTACCGCACAACACAAACCACTGTTCCCCTGAGACCAGAGCTTTGTGTTCTCAAGAAATGTAGGCTTGTTAGGTTTTAGATTATTTCAGCTGTATATGTGCATTCTCCATTTAAACTACAGAGACAGTGATGAGTCTGACAATAAGATAGATGAGAAAATGATTCTAAAATACAGTACACAGTAATGCACATGCACACAGTAATGCACATGTACACATACTTATGCATAATCAATGTGTGTGCGCACCCACGCACACACACACCCACACCCACGCACACACACACACACACACAAACCCACACACGCACACATTCACGCGCACGCACGCACACACACACACAGAAGAACTCCCAGATTGCATGGGGTCACCTTGAGAGGACATTATGCCCTGGTGTGTAAACAGCATCACTGATGTTGCTGCAGCCATTGACAATGCTGTCCTAAAGCGCCTACTCATATTAATACTGCCCAGACATTATATTTATATTATCAATATATTTATCGATTCTCATTTTGTTAATAATAACCATGCGTATTCTATGGGTTTGTGTGGACAGCTGTATATAATAATCTGGGTGTAAATTAGAGGTAGTATGCTGTTGATACTATTGGAGGTGACTCTTTTCACGAGTATCGATGGTGGTAATAATGATGAATCATTCTGTAATAGGGTGCTGAGATCATTATTACTAATTTGTAATAATAACTGTAATAATAACAGTAAGTCTTCTCTAGGATTGTGTCGAGAGCAAAACAGTGATCTGGCTCTGGGAATTAATGCAAGGTCTGGTAATGCTTTTAGATTTAGTCATTTTGGTTCCCGCCCCCTTATTCTTGGGCTGTGATTTTGTTTACGGCTTCATAGATGAGGAATACATTTGATTACCAATGTAATGAGGCTAAGATAGGAGTGACAAGACCATCTGTTGTGTCCTGGTCAGAAGTCTAGCAGAAGTCGATGGTCCAGAGAAGAGCGTGTAAAAACTGAATTTCAGTCGTCCAGATGAGATGAAATGCATGAGTGGATAGTTCCATTTCAAGTTTGGACGGAACTGGTTTTGGTTTGGCAATATGTCTCAACTGGGGAAAAAAAACATGATCAAGAGGTCAACATCCTGACATGGTCAAAATTTATTGCCTGAAAAATTGTCAAAAATGACATCTAGGTTTCTGAGACTAGACCGAACGGGTAAAGAGAGGGACTGCGATGTTGAACCTTGGCACAATACTTAGAACTTCAGTTTTGTCTGACTTGAGCTGCAGGAAGCTTTTTAAGGAAAGATACAGCTGAGTATCATCTGCATAACAATAATATCAAATGCCTCTAAATTGAATTATAATCTACCCCAGAGGCATTGTATATAATGCGGACTAACAGAATGGGACCCTAGACTGAGCCTTGTGGCACACCACATGACAGAACAGTGGATGAATATACAAACGTGTGATGTTTGTGAAGAAAACTATTCCAGGTGTCACAACTGGTGACAATCAGCACAGGCCACAGGCATACCCAGTCAATCAGCACAGGCCACAGACATACCCAGTCAATCAGCACAGGCCACAGACATACCCAGTCAATCAGCACAGGCCACAGACATACCCAGTCAATCAGCACAGGCCACAGACATACCCAGTCAATCAGCACAGGCCACAGGCATACCCAGTCAATCAGCACAGGCCACAGTCATACCCAGTCAATCAGCACAGGCCACAGACATACCCAGTCAATCAGCACAGGCCACAGACATACCCAGTCAATCAGCACAGGCCACAGACATACCCAGTCAATCAGCACAGGCCACAGGCATACCCAGTCAATCAGCACAGGCCACAGGCATACCCAGTCAATCAGCACAGGCCAGTTGCACCAAGAACCCTCTGCTCTCCCCATCAGGCATCTCTGAGACACATCAATGAGCAACAAAGGCAAACAGACCAGTGGTCATCACATGGGCAGCTCCAAGCATCAAGCAGCATCAAGATGTCAGTAGAGACTCTGAGGAGAGCACCTCAAAAATATCATGAGTTTCCAAGAGAACCCTTGGTAAAGCAGGGAGACTGTGAGGACGACATTGCGAATGGTGTCAACAGAAAAGTAGAAAAACAAAGTTTGAAAAACTGCAGGAGAGGCAGGAGTAACAATCTCATGACTTGTTTAAAAAAACCTTTATTATTTGATTACATTTGTGGAAGATATGAGGTCAGAGAAATAGGTATTGCCGTCTTGTTAAAGGAAGATAAAAAGTTCCTTAAAATATAGATGGGAGTTTAGTGGAAACTGCATGTTATTTGGCTGATTCTTTTATCCAAAGTGACTTAGTGATTAGAGTAAGCAGTGGACTGGAGCAGTGTGGGGTTAAGGGCCCAACAGCTGTGCAAATCTTATTGTGGCTACAGGCTGCCCCCTGTAACAACAAAGTTTGTGATTCATGAACTGATCAAGCGAACCAATCTATTTCAACAGCAGCCACCTCATCCCAGGCGGATGTGGAATGTTTTCATTTTATGGAGCGGTTTTCTCCTGAAAATCGATGTGCGCTGGAAAAATAATTTGGCACATCTGCTAATCCGGCTCATGGAAAAAAAAAAAAAATGTTAGCTCATGTTTGCTCATGTTCGCTGATGTTAGCTCATGTTAGCTCATAGGCCTATGGTGACATATGTGGAATAAAATTAAAAGACTGCGACGCTCGGAAACTCAGCAGCTAAACTCTAACACTATCATTGTAAATGTTAATATCAATCAACAATAATTACTCTGTGTAGGGACAGTGGACAGGAAGTCTGTACCTTCTGACAGGAACAAATAGCTTGAGCCTGGGGGAAAGTGTGTGTGTGTGTGTGTGTGTGTGTGTGTGTGGGCTTTTTTGATTCAGTGTGTATGTGTGCTTGTGTGTGCATACATACATGTGTTTGTGTGTGCGTGTGTTTGTGTAAGAGAGAGAGCGTGTGTGAGCTTGAATGTGTGTGTGTGTGTGAGCGTGTGTGAGCGTGTGTGCTCTCAGCTTTATGGTATAAGAGCACAGAGGTCTTTGGGGGAGGAAGGCAAGGCTGTCACGTTTGATCACGGCTCACAGCAGAGTGAGGGTTGTTCTAAGATGGAAGATCTGTACGAGACCAAACCCCCGCTTTACAGCATCATCAAAGCAGGCTTCATCACAGCGAGCTGCTGCCTCTGTGTTGCGTTAATCCCAAAGTCTTCATCAAATTACCGTACTGTATGACACAAAGGAGACGATGAGGTCACCTCTGTTGCCTGGTCACAGTCAGCAGAAAAGAGGGAGGGGGAGGGGAGAGGTCTGCAGCAGGAACTAGCAGCTCTTGGGGATAGTGCACTCTCCAAGGGCTGCCAGATTTACCTTGCTTGAATATGGGATGCTATGTATGAGTGTGTGTGTGTATGAGAGCTAGAGGGAGGGAGGGAGTGAGTGTGTGTGGGTGGGTGGGGTGGTCTATTATTTTAAATTCATTAGGTTCGACATTCTGTTTCTGTCAGTTAGAATTGGCAGAACAGAAATACGGGACAAACCATTTTTGGCTGACACAGGGGACGCCCTGGTTGCCCACCCTGGATGTTGCATGGTGAATGTTGAGTTGTGTAAGGATGTAATCCGTAACAGCGTGTTGTTTTTCCCCTGGATAGTGACGCACGGTGGATTCACCGGGGAATGGCGATCAGGGCTTTCAGCAGCTGCAACACAGGATTACATCTGGGGGCTGAAACAGACCTGCTAACGGGGCAAAGTGCTGAGGGTTTATTCCTGCCCTCCTGGCTAACGGGGCAAAGTGCTGAGGGTTTATTCCTGCCCTCCTGGCTAACGGGGCAAAGTGCTGAGGGTTTATTCCTGCCCTCCTGGCTAACGGGGCAAAGTGCTGAGGGTTTATTCCTGTCCTCCCGGCGAAGCCTGGGGGCTCAGACAGGCCTGAAGACAGCGCTATCCCACCTCTGTGAGTGAGGCAGCATCTCATCACCCAGCGCTCTCCAGTCACTCGCCAGGACTCTCTCTGAGACGCAGGTCTCCTGACTCTCTCTGAACGCAGGTCTCCTGACTCTCTCTGAACGCAGGTCTCCTGACTCTCTCTGAGACGCAGGTCTCCTGACTCTCTCTGAGACGCAGGTCTCCTGACTCTCTCTGAGACGCAGGTCTCCTGACTCTCTCTGAGACGCAGGTCTCCTGACTCTCTCTGAACGCAGGTCTCCTGACTCTCTCTGAGACGCAGGTCTCCTGACTCTCTCTGAAACGCAGGTCTCCTGACTCTCTCTGAGACGCAGGTCTCCTGACTCTCTCTGAGACGCAGGTCTCCTGACTCTCTCTGAGACGCAGGTCTCCTGACTCTCTCTGAGACGCAGGTCTCCTGACTCTCTCTGAGACGCAGGTCTCCTGACTCTCTCTGAGACGCAGGTCTCCTGACTCTCTCTGAAACGCTGGTCTCCTGACTCTCTCTGAACGCAGGTCTCCTGACTCTCTCTGAACGCAGGTCTCCTGACTCTCTCTGAACACAGGTCTCCTGACTCTCTGAGACGCAGGTCTCCTGACTCTCTGAGACGCAGGTCTCCTGACTCTCTGAGACGCAGGTCTCCTGACTCTCTCTGAAACGCGGGTCTTAAACGTAAGCCCGCTGGAGATTGTGATTTGAGAAACATTTAGTTTGCAGTGCCTTCTCCGGAGATTTCTCTGGAAATGAGTCCTGCGTTCGTGCCGTTCCCGGCTCTATTCCCGGTCTACACGCAGTGTGGACTAACAGCATGTGCGTGCATATCAGACACATGTTTACATGCATGGAATATTCTGGATATGGTAATTATCCTGGTCACAGTCATATTCTGGAAGTGTTTGCGTCTGTAATGAGATACCGGTGGTGCCTGACACGATGTAAACGGTAATCATCGTCTTATCAGACCTCCAGCACGTGTGAGTTTCCCCACTAGCTCTGTTTGGGAGACGTTCGTTTTTATTTTCTCTTTTTTTCCACCTCAGTCAGCTGCTTTCTGTGAGCGATTACAGTCTCAGGAGCGATCGATGCGAGGCAGATACTCTGCAATTTATCGGCAGTGGTTTGCGCTTCATGGCAATGGGTGAAGGTGTAAATAGCTTCTAAAGTAGAGTTTTACATTACGAATCTCATTCAACAAATGATACAAGGTAAAGATGTCAGAATTATATGTTTACTCATACACGTTTAATAGAGCAAAATTCAACATTTCTCTTCTTGGTTTCTCATCTGTGGGATATGTATTTATAGTTTTCTGGGGGATTAAGGATATTTCAGTAAAGTTTCCTGTGTGTTAGTGTGCTTGCTAGCAGTAGATTATTAGTGCACGTGTTGCACAGTAGATGCTGACGTTGGTCTCAGGTCCAGTCATCCCAGCCTTTAAACCGTAAACTGCTGAAAATGTGTGACCTCATCCTTCATTAAATATAAACAGTAGTAACTGAAAGAGGTTCATTTTCAGCTCTGTGTTTGGATAGCCATGGCTTTGCCGCAGTTTTAGAGAATATCACAGAGTCTCACACACACGCACACACACACGCACCATGAATTCAACATGGCGGCTGAAAGGAACGGATTTGTGTCCTGATTTGTTCTGTAGTCCTCCAAATGCAGTTTTTAAATTTGATTACGGATGGACATCTGCAGTTGAGAAGCTCTTTTCTGTGCTAGTATAAAAACCCCCGCCTATAAACGCTTTTGCATCCACACACTCATACACAGTATTATTTTGTTTCTCACAAAAGACCTAACATACATGTATAACAGCTTTCAGACTAAACTGTTATTGTTGTGATTGTGATTAACTGAGAATGAAACTAATAAAAAAGATTTTTCTTAAACTAAATTGAGAGACAAAGAGACAGACATGTTTGAATAATGCAAACACTGTGGGACCATGCTCATCTTCTTGGCCTTGTAATGAAAAATCCATCTCCTCCAGCACTCAGAATGAGAAGCCATTGGAGCAAATTCACTTACGTTGTGTATTACTCCACTGGATGGTTAATGGTTTATACTTAGCATAGCTTTATAAATTGCATGTAGCTAGTGCTATGAGTAAAATTTCCATTGACTGCAAGAAAATGTACCACACTCACTCTGATACAAGCACACTCCTTGTGCATGCCAACTCTGATACATGCACACTCATAGTGCACACTAACTCTGATACAAGCACACTCATAATGCACACTAACTCTGATACAAGCACACTCATAGTGCACACTAACTGATACAAGCACACTCATAGTGCACACTAACTGATACAAGCACACTCATAGTGCACACTAACTGATACAAGCACACTCCTTGTGCACACTAACTGATACAAGCACACTCCTTGTGCACACTAACTGATACAAGCACACTCATAGTGCACACTAACTGATGCAAGCACACTCATAGTGCATACTAACTGATGCAAGCACACTCATAGTGCACTCTCATAGTGCACACTAGCTCATAGTCTTTTAAAATATGGAGGAAACATTTACATTGTTACTTTTTAGATAAAACAATAATTTAATAATACATTTTTCTATAAAGAAAAACATGGTCAAAAAGGACATTTTCTCTGATTCCCAAATCATTTGAATAGAGAATAGAGTTGTAAAGAGAGCAGAGTGGCAAGTTAATTAGAATTTGCCATGTCTAATCAGTTAAGACAGACCAACTGAAATCAATTCCCACAATGCTCTGTGCCACCAGCTCATTCCCTGGTCAGACCCAGTGGGGCAGAGAGGAAACAGTGTCATCACTGTGTCGGTGCAGGCAACACTCCTGTCACAGAGGCAAAATGGCAACTTGGGGAGAACAGAACAACTCCTCCGCTGTTAGTTCACAGTGGTTTATTTCACTTCATGATATTCTGGTTCTCACATTTTGTTAAAATAATAGCTGACAGTAACCCTGAAATGTAGTGTTTGTGTTCTCTTTATTTAGCATTAATCTTTTTCATTTGGTAAAAAAATGGCTTCCAGGCATTTTTTGCTGTTTGTGATAAGCCCGGATAAGAGGCTTGTGTGTACAGCGTGCTGAGGGTTTAGACAGGAATGACTGCTGGAGAGGCCCCTCCTTTGCCCAGAGTGCAGTGTCACTGGCAGTGTCTCTTACTCCCACATGGCCTATAGCTGACACGCTGCCCCTGGAGCTAACAGAACAACAGCTGTTAACCCTCCTATTGTCACAAGAACCTATTGTCATTGTCAAATTGAGCCCCAAATGTTGAAACACGAAAATATTGTAATAGGAAAAAAATTCAATTGTGTCACCTTCTTATTGTCTCCCCCCAAAAAAGTGAAAGTTAGACACCTGTATGGGAAAGTGCCACCAGAATCCTTCACAAAGAAATTTGAGAGAAAAATAAAAATGGTTGTATATTTTCTTACTTATGATACAGTTAGATTGTCAAAAGAACCCCATACGACACATTTGTATGCCAAGTTGGTATAGAACTTTGTATAGCATTATGTTTATTGCATTTTTACTATTTAATCCCACCAAATTAGAAAAATCATACAGTATCAAAATAAAAAAGGGTTAACTTGAGATGCCAAACACTGAATGTGGTCAAATTGACCCCAAACATATATTTTTTTAAAGCCATCGAAAACACGGAGCTTATTAGCAAAATGAAATCATTCGTTCTGCCAATAATATCCTGGGAAAATGGGTCTCGCTGTGGTGTCAGGGTGTGATTGTGATCGCTGTGCGCTGTGGTGTCAGGATGTGATTGTGATCGCTGTGGTGTCAGGGTGTGATTGTGATCGCTGTGCGCTGTGGTGTCAGGGTGTGATTGTGATCTCTGTGGTGTCAGGATGTGGCTGTGGTGTCAGGATGTGATTGTGATCGCTGTGGTGTCAGGATGTGATTGTGATCTCTGTGGTGTGGTGTCAGGATGTGATTGTGATCGGTGTGGTGTCAGGATGTGATTGTGATCACTGTGGTGTCAGGATGTGATTGTGATCTCTGTGGTGTCAGGATGTGATTGTGATCTCTGTGGTGTCAGGATGTGATTGTGATCGGTGTGGTGTCAGGATGTGATTGTGATCTCTGTGGTGTCAGGATGTGATTGTGATCTCTGTGGTGTCAGGATGTGATTGTGATCGGTGTGGTGTCAGGATGTGGCTGTGGTGTCAGGATGTGATTGTGATCGCTGTGGTGTCAGGATGTGATTGTGATCTCTGTGGTGTCAGGATGTGATTGTGATCGCTGTGGTGTGGTGTCAGGATGTGATTGTGATCGGTGTGGTGTCAGGATGTGATTGTGATCACTGTGGTGTCAGGATGTGATTGTGATCTCTGTGGTGTCAGGATGTGATTGTGATCTCTGTGGTGTCAGGATGTGATTGTGATCGGTGTGGTGTCAGGATGTGATTGTGATCTCTGTGGTGTCAGGATGTGATTGTGATCTCTGTGGTGTCAGGATGTGATTGTGATCGGTGTGGTGTCAGGATGTGATTGTGATCTCTGTGGTGTCAGGATGTGATTGTGATCTCTGTGGTGTCAGGGTGTGATTGTGATCGCTGTGGTGTCAGGATGTGATTGTGATCTCTGTGGTGTCAGGATGTGATTGTGATCTCTGTGGTGTCAGGATGTGATTGTGATCGCTGTGGTGTGGTGTCAGGATGTGATTGTGATCGGTGTGGTGTCAGGATGTGATTGTGATCACTGTGGTGTCAGGATGTGATTGTGATCTCTGTGGTGTCAGGGTGTGATTGTGATCTCTGTGGTGTCAGGATGTGATTGTGATCTCTGTGGTGTCAGGGTGTGATTGTGATCGCTGTGGTGTCAGGATGTGATTGTGATCTCTGTGGTGTCAGGATGTGATTGTGATCGGTGTGGTGTCAGGATGTGATTGTGATCGCTGTGCGCTGTGGTGTCAGGATGTGATTGTGATCGGTGTGGTGTCAGGATGTGATTGTGATCTTTCGGGGTGCTGAAGTCGCGTTTCCTGCAGCCGACAGCTTTCTGCAAGAGGAGAGGAGAGGGTGTGCAACCTCTCTGTATCAGTTTTCACTTGTATAGAAGTCATTACATTTTGGTTTGTTAAAGGTGAGTTTGCCTGGACAATCCATAATCTCATGAGGAGTGTGTTCTCTCTATGATCTGTTGTTGTTTTTGGGTAGCCTGTTTGACCTCTGCGCTATGACCGGTTATGTCTGCTTCTCTGCATATGATCTGTTCTTGTTTATGGGTAGTAATGAGCCTGAGGGACTAACCCCTACCAATAAACATACTGTATATACACAGTGAGCACTTTATTAGGTTTTTATTACAATATTTACTTATTGGTCTTCTACTGTTGTAGCCCATCCACTTCGAGGTTTGACACGTTCTGTGTTCAGAGATGCTCTTCTGCATACCACTGTCATGACACATTTTTATTTCAGTTACTGTTGCATTCCTGTCAGCTTGAACCAGTCTGGCCATTCTCCTCTGACCTCTCCCCTTAACAACACATTTGCTGCTCACTGGATGTATTTGTTTTTTGCACCATTCTCTGCAAACTCTAGAGACTAGAGTGTGTGAAAATCCCAGGAGTTTGGCAGTTTCTGAGATACTCAAACCACCCTGTCTAGCACCAACAATCATTCCACGGTCAAATGTCTACATGCTCATGTGCATTTAGTTGCTGCCACATGATTGGTGATTTAAATATTTGCAATAACAAGGAGGTCTACCTAATAAATTACCTAATAAAGTGCTCAGTGAGTATATATCTGTTTTAAATGTATAATATTGTTTGTATTATCTATTAATATAGTATTATAATGATAATCAGTATAATGGTGTCATTATTAGTGGTAGTATTGTTATTACTGTATGGCAGGAGAAACTAATTGACTGGCATTAAAAGCTCTTTATTGCATCGAGAGCTTAATTCTTGGTCTTTTTTTCACTTTCATCTTCCAGGCCCAAGTCCATGTGGATTTACCAATCAGATCAGAGTCATTAGCATTAGCTGCTAAATATCTTGCCAAAGCAGTGGCAGTAGTCATTAGCATTAGCTGCTAAATATCCTGCCAAACAGGTGGCAGTAGTCATGAGCATTAGCTGCTAAATATCCTGCCAAACAGGTGGCAGTAGTCATGAGCATTAGCTGCTAAATATCCTGCCAAACAGGTGGCAGTAGTCATGAGCATTAGCTGCTAAATATCTTGCCAAAGCAGTGGCAGTAGTCATTAGCATTAGCTGCTAAATATCCTGCCAAACAGGTGGCAGTAGTCATGAGCATTAGCTGCTAAATATCCTGCCAAACAGGTGGCAGTAGTCATGAGCATTAGCTGCTAAATATCCTGCCAAACAGGTGGCAGTAGTCATGAGCATTAGCTGCTAAATATCCTGCCAAACAGGTGGCAGTAGTCATGAGCATTAGCTGCTAAATATCCTGCCAAACAGGTGGCAGTAGTCATGAGCATTAGCTGCTAAATATCTTGCCAAAGCAGTGGCAGTAGTCATTAGCATTAGCTGCTAAATATCTTGCCAAACAGGTGGCAGTAGTCATTAGCATTAGCTGCTAAATATCCTGCCAAACAGGTGGCAGTAGTCATTAGCATTAGCTGCTAAATATCCTGCCAAACAGGTGGCAGTAGTCATTAGCATTAGCTGCTAAATGTCCTGCCAAACAGGTGGCAGTAGTCATTAGCATTAGCTGCTAAATATCCTGCCAAACAGGTGGCAGTAGTCATTAGCATTAGCTGCTAAATATCCTGCCAAAGCAGTGGCAGTAGTCATTAGCATTAGCTGCTAAATTCTGGTGAGTAGTGGCACAGCATTCATCGGTTGTAGCCACAGACTGAACTTCCTTCCAATTTACATACATACTAACGATGCAGTGATGACTGGCCAATGATAAAAACATTTGACAAACATGCAAATCGAAATCGAATCGAAGATTCAAAGATAATTTTCTTTTTTGCATTTTTCATAATTGTCAGGCAGAAGGTGGTAATGTAAGGTTTCTGTTCCCTAATGCTGATTTGTGGTTATTATGATGTGGTCATATGGAGTGACTCATGCTGACGCCTGCGTCTCAGCTGCTGGGAGCCGCAGAATGAAGACGTGTGTAGAGTCAGCATTTAAAATATGACTGTGATTGTGAAAGGCGTGGGTAGAGGACCGGTGGTGAGGAGCACAGCGGTTAACTCTAAGGCAGCATCACCGTCTCCCAAACTGCCCTGCGATTCCACCAGCCACTAGATTCATCCACTAGCTATCTGTGTTTCTGCTCATACGATATTTAATGTATTAATGTTTAAATTAGAGCCCAGAGCGTGTCTGTTTTCTCTCAGGATACTCCTGCCTAGGGCTGCTGTCCTGTGTTCTTCCGCTAGGCACTCTGGGTAATTTACATTTACATTTTAGTCATTTGGCAGACGCTTTTAATCCAAAGCGATTTACAAGTGCATAGGTTCTTCCACAAGTCAAAGCATCACATCACATCACATCACATCCATAACTAGGAAAATACACATGAAATAAGCTCATCAGCTTTTACTCATCTCAGATATGGCAGTTTGGACTGATGTGGATCTCAGACTCATGGGCGACAGAGTGGCCAGCGGTCAGCGTGGAGAGAGAGAGAGAGAGTGAGAGAGAGAGAGAGGGGGAGAGGGAGGGAGAGAGGGAGAGAGAGTGAGAGAGTGGGAAAGAGGGAGCGAAAGGGAGAGACTGACTGAATGGCTGATTTTTAAAAGCCATTTATTTTATACTGTATTAAATTAAGGCATGGTGGAATAGCAACATAATGACATGTCATACTGTGCGTCAGCATTGTATTTGTACTCAGACCATTAAAGCCGGTTCTCCTTCATCTGCTTCACACAGTAATGGCCCGTTCCCTACAGAAATCCAGTGGATTATTATTTGGTCTGTAGAAATTCTCTCTCTTTGAACAGGACATTTTCTCACCACTGCGGTACAGTTTCCCGACACGTGCTTTTCCAGCTGGGCTCATCGGCCGTTTTATCACCACAAAATGAAGAGATGAAAATCTCTCACTTCCCATTTGTGTTTTTGTGTGCATTACTCCGAGCACAAAACCCAGAGCACCCTACACTACGACCTGCACCCTGGGGCATTCCTAATAAAGGAAAACATATTCTGTCATGAAACTTTTATGTCCAGAATGACTAAGCTTGTTTACTGCACTATTGTCTGTGAAAATCCCCCACCAAAGATCCCCAGTTTGTTTTGGATGCATGGTTTTAGATGGCAGTTTCCAAAATGGAAGCCTCCCTTGTCCCTACTGACTAATTAGTGAGTCTTCCATCTTGTGTCTCTATATTTGCTTCCTGAAAGCGTTTTACACAAAGCTTGTACGGTGTCTCTTTTCCCGAACTTAAAGCTCGTAAGCCCCCCCATTCCAGCAAAGCCCCTGCTTCTTCTCCATCTCAGACTCTGAGGACAGAAGGAGACAGAGAGAGATGTTGTTTTTATGTGAATGTAATTTGACTTTGTTTATTTTCTAGTTCTGTGTGTTACTGTACTTACTGTGTTGAAGACAATGTTTTGGCTTTATTTGGACTTGCTGGGCTAATAAAACTCATTTTAATGGAATATAATTGGAGAGAGACATGTAGAGACAGTGAAGGAGAGCGACAGAGGGGAGGGGGAGGGGCGGAAGATTGGTTAGCTATTCACTGTATGTCAGCAGAATGAAGAGTCACCCATTCCTCACTGCTAAATGATGGTGTCTTGGCCACTGTACCCTTTGCCAAGATTAAGGCCATTTCAGCTCCCAGTTCATAATAACTGCAGGACCGGATTAGTTTTCTGAGACTCAGACATCATCGCCTTGATACCCCAGTCTGTCCTTCGACCCACCCCCCACCCCCTTGTACCAGCACCTCCCTCCCTGCTTTTATAAGAGACAGATGCACAATGACTCCGCTGGGACTTCACAGGTCCTCCAGCATCCCAGACTGCCCTGCTGAAACATTTCAGTAATGTTGGGCAACATTCCAGCTACTTTCCCTTTGGATTGTTAATCAGTGTTGTATTACTCTCTTTTAAAATAATCTTCCATAGACAAACAAATGAACATTTTGGCAACACAACAGACCTACCTGTTACCTGTTCCCTGTTACCATACCTGCTTGTTTTCAGTGAAAGGGGTAGAGTATTACAGCAGATTTTCTAGACCTTTCCGACAGCCATCTCGAACCAGCAGCTTGATTGATCACACTAAACCACAAACCTTTAGTTTTGACCTGCTGCAGTGTTGGCAGAGTGACCAGTCGTTTGCCTCAGGGTGACAGTTGGGCTCTGTCAGTGCCAAGGCCATCCACCAAGCTCTGGGGGGAGGGGCCGGGGGGAGGGGCCAGGGGCCGAGGGCCCACAGCCGCCCCCTGATGAGGATTCATTTCCATCATTTACAAGATGGAGGACCCGGACAACTCTGCCTGTAAATGTCTGTCAGTCCCTGGGCACCCACCCCTGCCCCCCCACTACCACTGTGCCAAAGACCTCAAACCCCCCCCCCCCCCCCCCCGCTCTCTCTCGCTCTCTCTCTCCTGCTCCCCTCTTTCTGCACCACAAATGTCTGCTCTGTTCCATTTTTGTTAAGGCTTTTGTAAGCCTCTGCACAAAAGGAAATGTTTTGCATTTAACCACCCCCCCCTATAAATTATTCAGACTGCTGCACTTCTGTTGAAGGCTAATTGCTCAGCTTTTTAAGTCGAAAGGGAAAATCCTCTCTGGATTCATTTCTTCTGTGAGCGAGGTGAAGATCTGTGAGCAGACCCTTGCAGACCACTGCTTCCACTCTCACCATGAGCAGCATAAATCTTAGGGATGCTTGAGCAATATATGACAAATATATTGATATAGTTGAGTAATATATTTCTGTGGATCAATAGGAACAGTGGGTTTGATGCCAGTCATCACCCAGTGACATTTCTCTGCCCCCCACACTGAAGTGAGCACTACAGTGGGCTGCATGTGGAGCAGCAGTGTAGCGTGGTGGCTAGGGAACTGGGTTTCCATTGGAAACGGGTCTTCATCCAGGCCCTGAAATGTCATGAATGTGAGCAGCTTTCTATAACGATCCGCACCTGGCACTCCGTTGTGTTCTGTGCCTGCTCAAGGGTAGACATGTCCACGTGTGGAGACCCATATCCAGCCCCGGGTATGTTGTGTGCTTCACGATAAACTATAATACAGTCATCATTAATGAAAAAACACATTTTCTTATCTGAAAAGAAAGATTGCTTTCAACCCAAGAGCTTACATCAGCTAGATCACATCTGCGGATATTTCAGCTCTGAGACTGCATTGCACCTATGACCATTTTATGTTTAAACATGATTTACATGATTTACAATGGTGGTCTCTAATCACCTTTAATCTGTTGTGCCAGGTAGTGGGAATACGGAGAGTGCTCCCTTGTTAAAATAGCTCCTGTTTGACCGACGGTTCAGATAGGAGCTGTAATTGTGAGCTCCCGCAGAGGGACAGGGCTGTAATTTTGCAGAGCTGGAACACCACGATCCTGGTGAGGAATGTCTGACAGCCAGTTCTGGAAGAGGAGCTGCAGTTCCTCAGGGACGGAGAGGAGAGTTTCTGTCTCTTTCTGCAGGTGTAAGAGTGCTGAGATACAATTTAAAATGCCCTAATCTCATCTGAGGATTTGTTCTTTCGTTCAGTGGTCTGTTTGTTTGTTCAGGGGTTGGAAAACATTGGACACAGGTGAGAAAAGCAAGAGTAGAATTTAGGAAGGGAAGCTAAACCCCTGTCCCTTAGGTGGTAGTCAGGGGATGAATGTCTCATACTTAACGTCACACTCATACACACACACATATACACATACAAAGGCACACACACACGCCAGCAGAAACATACACACATACTGCTGCCGTCGGCCCTTAGGTTCTGGTGCAGACGCAGTTTTCACAGTTATCACAGTTATCACAGTTAACACAGTTAACACAGTTATCACAGTTATCACAGTTATCACAGTTATCACAGTTATCACAGTTTCCAGCAGAATACCAGATTACCCCCAGGACACTGGTGACAGAGCCATTCGTTGGTTGGTTGGTAAGCTTGGTTACATAACCGTTTAATATCTGTCATGCTGATGGAGCCTGCTTATGCTCCTCTCTCCCAGTGAACAGCCTGTGATGGTGCAGTGACACCTCATCTCTCCCAGTGAACACAATGTTGGCTGAGAGTGAGATGGAAAAGAAAATGTCTTTGAATTTGAAAATGTGGCCCATTTGGGATGTGGGGAAAGACGGAAGAGGAAACCGTGGGGTTGCAGTTAGTCACAAATCCAGAGCGCGACCATGGACTCAAATCCAAAATGGCTACAAAAGGAAAAACTAATGTATTTTTCTAACTCAGTTCTAAGTTCTAAGTCAGTGTTTTATAACTCCAGTGCTTTCAAGTACCAGCCATGATTGTGGCATCAGGCTTAGATGTTCTAATCACATATTTGTGATCTCACACCTGAAAGGGTTCAAATCATCTGGTCGCAGTAACGCTGTAAGAGTGTGGCTCAGCTCACATTCATTAATTAGAGGGAGGCTTTGTGAAGAAGGCATTGCAGAAATGTGTTTCAATGAGGGGAGTGTGTGCGTGCCTCACAGGGGAGGACGCATGGGCTAATTAATGACTTTCTGCCCGGCGACAGCAGCAGGCTCGCGCCCTTAGCATTGAGCGTCTGTTGCATTACTGACAGATTCGGGGGGGGGGGCACTCTGTCTCTGTCAGACTAAGGCCTGATTGAATGAGTAACCGAGTGCCTGGCGCAGCACAAAGACCATTAGCCCCCCTCCCTCTCCCTCTCCTCCTCCAACTTCCTCTGACCACCCTCTCCCTCCATCTTCTCACACTCATCCTTCAAATGGATGCACCTCACGTCCCCTCCCCCATTCACACACCCAGTGAGCTCTGGTTCTCGTGTACTAGTGTACTAGTGTACTAGTGTACTACTGTGGGAGCCAATAGGCTTTGTTAATGGTCTGTGTGTAAGATTCTAGAATGCCGAACTTTTCCTGCTGCATCCATCATGCACATTTTACACGAATTGGCAGCTCTGCTTCAGGTTATTTAACATATAAGAAAGGGCCCCCTGTTTTTCAGTTAATAATATCACAGATGTCTCTGACCTTGTGTCCCCCAGTGTAGGCGGACATACAGAGACACAACACGCACACGCACACGCACACGCACACACACACGCACACACACAGCTTTGCTCTGTGTTCAGGGAGCTCGAGGTGATCGCCCACCTGACCCCAGTGGACAGGCTGTGATTTCTACAGAGATTATCTCACCATGACCTGCATGTGTTTGTTTTCCACAGGGGAAGTCCTACGTGTTTGATCGAGTCTTTCCTACCAACACCACCCAGGAGCAGGTCTACAACACCTGTGCCAAGCAGATTGTCAAAGGTAAGCTTGTGTAGTGGTCAGTCCTGAATCAAATATGTAGTTGTTTTGGATTCAAATACTTTTCTGAGCTCGATTGATATTGCCTGATGCAGGACCAGAAGATTAGGACCAGAAGATTAGGGTTTGCACTTTTTGAGAACATTTCATAGGTTCCAATACACCAGACAAGCTTAGTAAATCGTAGAAAAGTATTTTAATCTAGAACTGTTATGTAAATGCTCTGTTAGTAGTATTAATAATAACCTGTTTTCAGTGACGATTCGTTAAGCAACATTTGATTCTTAGGTGTTCTTGAACATCTGAACAAGGTGCTGATCCCGATTTGTTTCACTGCATATCCAAGTACATAAGTGAATATGATACAAGAGAAAGGAAAATCTTATGAGTGGTTTTATTATGGTTTTATTTTCATGCATTTTTTCTTGAACAGTATTAATAGTGCATGCCTTCTCTGTATGATTTTTATACATTTGAACAATGTATTTTATATATAATCATATATTTTATGCATGATTGTTGCGAGCATGGGAAAGCACATAGGCTTTGCTTGGCATGTAGCCATTCATATTTATATTTTTAACCCTTTGAAGGGTAGGTTTCTTTGAATGATTTTTTCAAAATTCTAAGTCTGTGTTCTCCATTGGTTTCAGTCACCAGGAGTGATTGTGACATCAGCATTAGGGTGATCAAGAACATTCTAATCACAGATTTGTCACCTCACACCTGAAAGGGTTAATGTTTGAATGTTTTGTGCTGGGAGTGAAGTCAAAATAGCACCGGGCTGTGGAGATTCTGAGCATGTGTAGAGTCTGAGTGCAGGAGGACATGTTGTGTAGAGAGTCTCAGTGCGGGTCGACATGTTGTGTAGAGAGACTGAGTGCAGGAGGACATGTTGTGTAGAGTCTGAGTGCAGGAGGACATGTTGTGTAGAGAGTCTCAGTGCGGGTCGACATGTTGTGTAGAGACTCTCAGTGCGGGTCGACATGTTGTGTAGAGTCTGAGTGCAGGAGGACATGTTGTGTAGAGTCTGAGTGCAGGAGGACATGTTGTGTAGAGACTGAGTGCAGGAGGACATGTTGTGTAGAGACTCTCAGTGCGGGTCGACATGTTGTGTAGAGTCTGAGTGCAGGAGGACATGTTGTGTAGAGTCTGAGTGCAGGAGGACATGTTGTGTAGAGACTGAGTGCAGGAGGACATGTTGTGTAGAGACTGAGTGCAGGAGGACATGTTGTGTAGAGTCTGAGTGCAGGAGGACATGTTGTGTAGAGACTGAGTGCAGGAGGACATGTTGTGTAGAGTCTGAGTGCAGGAGGACATGTTGTGTAGAGACTGAGTGCAGGAGGACATGTTGTGTAGAGACTGAGTGCAGGAGGACATGTTGTGTAGAGACTGAGTGCAGGAGGACATGTTGTGTAGAGACTGAGTGCAGGAGGACATGTTGTGTAGAGACTGAGTGCAGGAGGACATGTTGTGTAGAGACTGAGTGCAGGAGGACATGTTGTGTAGAGACTGAGTGCAGGAGGACATGTTGTGTAGAGACTGAGTCCGGGCGGACATCTTGTTTCAGCTGCTGAGCATGATTTATGGCACACACAGGAAGGTTAAAAGCAGGGAGGGGCGTGCTGATACAGGCAAGGGAGGGGCCTTGGGTCTGAGTCTCAAAAATCTAATCAGATCCCTGAGTTTTATTATGAACTGGGTGGTGAAATGGCCTTATTATTGGTCAAGGGTACCAAGGGTACAATGGCCAAGACGACACCATTTAGGAGTGAGGAATGGGTGACTCATCGTTAGTGCTGACTTCATAATGTGAATACCTAATGACTCATTCTCTTTCCCTACCTCCCTCCTCTCTCTCTCACTCCCTCTCACTCTCTCTTTCACTCCCTCTCACTCTCTCTCATGCCCCCTCTCTCTTTTCAAAATGGCCTTACTCCCTTTTTCCTGTCTCTTTCCTACTCTTCTTCATCTCTCTTCCTCCCCCTCCCTGTCTCTTTCCCTCTCTCTTAATCCACCTACCTCTCTCTCTCTCTCTCTCTCTCTCTCTCTCTCTCTCTCTCTCTCTCTCTCTCTCTCTCCCCCTGTGTAGATGTGCTGGGGGGGTATAATGGCACTATATTTGCCTATGGGCAGACCTCCTCAGGGAAGACCCACACCATGGAGGTAAGAGAGCTAATTTCGGGAGCTGCATCCCTTCAGCTCCCGATACATTAACAAAGAACTACAACTTAGTCCATACATCTACCAATACATTAACAAAGAACAACTGTTCATAATTAATTACATCGCTGTGCTATTTTTAAAAAGTGGGTCAAATGTTAATTTGGAATCATATTCCTCCCAATGAAATTTAGTTAATTGAATTAGCTTTGTTGGCATTATGCATGCAGTGTTTTGTATTTTCCTACATAAAAAATTAGTGGACAATCAACAACAGAAAATTCAGTTCTGTCCTGTTTTCATCCCTCAGTGATTCACCTCTAACTCTCCTCCATGCCGGGCCCCTGCCTTCTCCTCCTCTCTCTCTCCCTCTCCCTCTCTCCCCCCCCCTCTCTCTCCCTCTCTCCCCCTCTCCCTCTCTCCCCCTTCTCTCTCTCTCTCTCTCCCTCTCCCTCTCCCTCTCTCTCTTCTTTTCTTTTTCTTTATTTGTCCCTTTCTCATTCCCTGTCACTCTCTCTCCCTCTCTCTCTCCCTCTCTCTTTCTCTCTCTGTCTCTCCTTCTCTCTGTCTCCCTCTCTCTCTCTCTCTCTCTCTCTCTCTCTCTCTCTCTCTCTCTCTCTCTCTCTCTCCGTTCTCCAGGGAAAGCTGCATGACCGGCATGGGATGGGCATCATCCCCAGGATTGCGGAGGATATCTTTAACCACATCTTTGCCATGGACGAAAACCTGGAGTTCCACATCAAGGTATGGGCCGAGGTTGCCCCCAAATCCCAGCTGACCCCAGGGATGGGGGGCTTGACCTCCCGCCACCCCCAGCTGGGGAACCGCACTGGGGTCAGGACAGATCCCCTCTGTCACTGACTGAACACTGCACACGGTCATAGAGAGGGCATCGGGCTCAGTCATTCACAGGGCTCCCAGACTCCAGATCACGCTGTCTGTATGCCTACTGTATACTGAAACATTTTGGAATATATATATATATATATCATATAATTTTGGCAGGATTATGGCCTGTTGCGTTGTAAATGTTTAACTAGAACAGGAATATGGACATATTCACCTGTAACAGTCTGCTGACATCACACTGCATCTGCATACTGATAATGGTCCTGGCACAAATTATATCTCTCCCTTTCTCTCTCTCCTTTTATTCCCTCTTCCTCTCTTTCTCTCATTTCAGGTGTCCTATTTTGAGATCTATATGGATAAGATCCGTGACCTTTTGGATGGTGAGTTCACCTATTTGGATGAGATCCATCATTGGTACAGATATGGGGAACTATTTTCTGATCATTGACAGATAGGGGGACTATTTTCTGGTCATTCACAGACATGGGGACTATTTTCTGGTCATTCACAGACATGGGGACTATTTTCTGGTCATTCACAGACATGGGGACTATTTTCTGGTCATTGACAGACATGGGGACTATTTTCTGGTCATTCACAGACATGGGGACTATTTTCTGGTCATTCACAGACATGGGGACTATTTTCTGGTCATTCACAGACATGGGGACTATTTTCTGGTCATTGACAGACATGGGGACTATTTTCTGGTCATTCACAGACATGGGGACTGCATGTCAGTCACTCCATAGGATGACCTCATCTCGTCAGCTCACGTTGCTATCTTCGTCTCTGTGTGAGATACCAGACTGCATATTTACACTGCATCCCCCTCTCCCTATGCTTCTTTCTCTTCTCTTTCTCTCAGTGACTAAGACCAATCTGGCTGTTCATGAGGATAAGAACAGGGTCCCTTATGTCAAGGTGAGTCAAGAAAAACATTTCATGTATATTTCACATTTCATGTGTAAAACTATATATATTTTAAAATGATGATAAATAATCTATAATCTATAATCTATACTCTTGTGAAAGTTTCTCACTTGACCCTCTCTCTCTCTTCCCCGCTCTCTCTCTCCCTCCCTCTCTCTCCCCGTTCTCTCTCCCTCTCTCTCTCCCCCCCTCTCTCTCCCTCTCTCCCCTGTTCTCTCTCCCTCTCTCTCTTCCCCCCTCTCTCTCCCTCTCTCCCTCTCTCTCTCCCCCCCTCTCTCTCTCCCCCGCTCTCTCTCCCTCTCTCCCTCTCTCTCTCTCTCTCTCTCCCTCTCTCTCTCCCCCCCTCTCTCTCTCCCTCTCTCTCTCTCTCTCTCTCCCCCCCCTCTCTCTCTCTCAGGGCTGCACTGAGCGTTTTGTGTCCAGTCCCGAGGAGGTGATGGATGTGATTGACGAGGGCAAAGCCAATCGGCACGTGGCTGTCACCAGTGAGTCCCGCCTCCCTGCGGGTTTTGAGGGCCGGGATTGGCTGTTGTTCCTCAGGGTAACTGCTGTTTTCCCTGTTTTGTGACAGACATGAACGAGCACAGCAGCCGTAGCCACAGCATCTTCCTCATCAACATAAAGCAGGAGCACGTGGAGACGGAGCAGAAGCTCAGCGGCAAGCTCTACCTGGTGGACCTGGCCGGGAGCGAGAAGGTACTCCGCCCTCCAACCCCCCTCACTTACCACACTAACTCCACCCTCTATCCCCTCTCACTTACCACAGTAACCCCACCCTCCAACCCCCCTCACTTACCACACTAACTCTACCCTCCAACCCCTCTGACTTACCACACTAACTCCACCCTCCAACCCCCCTCACTTACCACACTAACTCCACCCTCCAACCCCCCTCACTTACCACACTAACTCCACCCTCCAACCCCCCTCACTTACCACACTAACTCCACCCTCCAACCCCCCTCACTTACCACACTAACTCCACCCTCCATCCCCCCTCACTTACCACACTAACTACACCCTCCAACCCCCCTCACTTACCACACTAACTCCACCCTCTAACCCCTCTCACTTACCACACTAACTCCACCCCCTAACCCCTCTCACTTACTCCACTAACTCCACCCTCCAACCCCTCTCACTTACCACACTAACTCCACCCCTAACCCCTCTCACTTACCACACTAACTCCACCCCCTAACCCCTCTCACTTACCACATTAACTCCACCCTCTGAACTCACAATCCCTCTCACTTACCACACTAACTCCAC
>NC_083773.1:45671306-45688806 GCF_963514075.1 Conger conger | reverse complement strand
GGAGGCCCTGCAGTGAGAGGCCCTGGGCCTGTAGAGTGTATCCCTGCAGTGAGAGGCCCTGGGCCTGTAGAGTGTATCCCTGCAGTGAGAGGCCCTGGGCCTGTGGAGGCCCTGCAGTGAGAGGCCCTGGGCCTGTGGAGGCCCTGCAGTGAGAGGCCCTGGGCCTGTGGAGGCCCTGCAGTGAGAGGCCCTGGGCCTGTAGAGTGTATCCCTGCAGTGAGAGGCCCTGGGCCTGTGGAGGCCCTGCAGTGAGAGGCCCTGGGCCTGTGGAGTCCCTGCAGTGAGAGGCCCTGGGCCTGTGGAGTGTATCCCTGCAGTGAGAGGCCCTGGGCCTGTGGAGGCCCTGCAGTGAGAGGCCCTGGGCCTGTGGAGGCCCTGCAGTGAGAGGCCCTGGGCCTGTGGAGTGTATCCCTGCAGTGAGAGGCCCTGGGCCTGTGGAGGCCCTGCAGTGAGAGGCCCTGGGCCTGTGGAGGCCCTGCAGTGAGAGGCCCTGGGCCTGTGGAGGCCCTGCAGTGAGAGGCCCTGGGCCTGTGGAGGTCCTGTAGTGAGAGGCCCTGAGTGTGCTGTGTCTCCAGCTCCTGGCGTCCACCCGGGGGGACAGTGAGAAGGTGCAGACGGAGCTGGGCCGGCTGCAGATGGAGAGCGACTGTGCGAAGGCGGAGGTGAAGGAGGTGCTGCAGGCGCTGGAGGAGCTGGCCGTCAACTACGACCAGAAGAGCCAGGAGGTGGAGGACAAGAGCCTGCAGAACAAGCTGCTCGCCGAGGAGCTGGCCCAGAAAATGGTCTGTTTCACCATCCCAATACACTGCATCTTTCTGTTTCACCATCCCAATACACTGCATCTTTCTGTTCCACCATCCCAAATCACTGCATCTTTCTGTTTCACCATCCCAATACACTGCATCTTTCTGTTTCACCGTCCCAATACACTGCATCTTTCTGTTCCACCATCCCAATGCACTGCATCTTTCTGTTCCACCATCCCAATACACTGCATCTTTCTGTTCCACCAAGATGCAGTGTATTGGGACGGTGGAACAGAAAGATGCAATCCCCCTTCATCTGTTTCACAGTCTCCCTTCATATGTCTTACTTCATAAAATATTTTGAAACTGAACTGGAAAAAGACACAAAACGATGACATGATGTAGTCTAGGCATGTGCAGAGCACTTCTCTCACTCTTGATGTGTCTTGTACGTTGTGCTTCTGAGTCACTCTGGAGTGTGTAAATCATTCTGCCCCCCATGCAGTCCCACCTGATGGCCATAGAGTCGGAGCTGTCCCGTATCCAGGAGGTGAGCGGCCACCAGAGGAAGCGCATCGCCGAGGTGCTGAACGGCCTCATGCGGGACCTGAGCGAGTTCAGCGCCATCGTGGGGAACGGCGAGATCAAGCTGGTGAGAGCGAGCAGAGCCTGGGCCAGGCACACACGGGCTTCAGATGCATCAAATGTGTGTCAGGTGCATCAAATGCATACAATACGCATTCCCCAGACCTGCATCAAATGTCATTGTTTTGGATTAAAATGTTCATATATACTGTATTACATTTTTTCATGATTGTCATGAAATCTATTGTCATGAATCCTCCATGTCATGATTTCAGTGCTTGTCTGGTGTATTGGAACCTAGGAAATACTCTCAAAATGTGCAAACCCCAGCTTCTGATCTTTTTGGTTGGCTCAAGCAAAGATCAGTCACACAGAAACGTATTTGAATCCAAAACAATGATGTTTTCGGCCCGGGTCTGTCCGTACGCTCACATTAGCCAGTGCTGCTAACAATAAAATATGTTCCCAAAACTCCCCTTTTCTCTCACTGACTCCAGATTCAGTTTGCTTTCTCAGCATGAGAAACAGGAATAAACATTGCTTATGTGTACCTGTGGATCAGAACTGCATTGCAGGGACTCAAAAGGAAGTGGAAATGCTTGATCGTGTGCATGCCTGGGTCCTGCTGGGGGCACAGCCTGCTAAAGCACTGTTGATTAAGGCTCAGCTATAGTGGCCGGTGCCCCCTGTAGCTGGCAGCCCTAGGTGATGCACGATTGGTTCTAGTGCCACCGCGGGAAACAAAGCTGGGTTTGCACACCAGTGACCGCATGGTAGGCCAGGAGTGGCCATTTTAAAGATGCATATTTACTGTACATGTGTGTATTTCATATAATAGCAGCTGCTCACCAATTTTTGTATGGCTTATTCTGTGGTCAACCACAACATAAAGGGTAGAGCAACCTATGCAACCTATGTATATTGATACATGTATATTAGTGTTATTTCAGAAACAGGACATATGTGTGTCTCTCTCTCCCTGTGCAGCCGGTGGAGATCAGCGGGGCGATCGAGGAGGAGTTCACGGTGGCGCGGCTCTACATCAGTAAGATCAAGTCGGAGGTCAAGTCCATGGTGAAGCGCTGCAGGCAGCTGGAGAGTCTGCAGCTGGAGTGCCACCGCAAGATGGAGGAGACCGGCCGAGAGCTGTCTTCCTGCCAGCTGCTCATCTCCCAGGTGTGTGCTTCAGTGCCTGAGTTTAGGGGGGCGGGGGGCACAGGGTGCTGTGATGCGTCTAGTGCAGTAGTTAGATGCAAAAGGTGCATTTACTACCCTCTTGCCTATAGCTTGCTCTTGTGGTGAACAGGGAAGCAGCCTGGTTTGTAAGTCTTGCCAGTACACAGCCAGTACACACACACACACACACACACTACACAGCGTCTCCTTCACAAACACTTCTCCGTGGTCACATACGGTAACTGGGTGCCCTTGTGGCCCCAGGCACGGGTTCTCAAAGCTGCTGTGGGCCCCAGAGGTGTGATGTGCAGGCCCACGCGTGTGGACACGCCCTGTCATCCATCAACCACTGCCCCGCTGCCTTGTGGGGAAGTCTGGGAAGACACAGGCTTTGGGAGCACACCCTGAGAGAAAAGCGAGCTGTAGGGGCAAGCTTCAAGGCGGTTTCTGTCAGACAGGACTTCCAGCAGCCTCCTGCAGCAGGGGGAGGTGCTGCTTGTCCTTATGATGTCAGGGCTAGCGCACCCCCCGTCTCCTTACCCACCCCCCGCCTCTCCTCCCCCCCCTCGCGTCCCCGTCCCCCACGTCCCCACGCACCCCTGTGTGTCTGAGCTGCCCTAGGGACCACACTGCTCAAAAGAAGAAAGGCCTAGAAAAGGTGGCCCAAAAATTGTCCACCCAAACCTCCCGAGAGAGGCTATTGCACCAATTTCTGCCAGTGGTCGAAAATTTTGCAGTAAAGTAAAACTAAAACTTGCAGCATGGAATATAAGGACCCTCCTGGACTCCAGCCATGCTGCTGAAAGGCCTTAACATCTGACTGCACTGATTACTACAGAGCTAAAGCAGTGCAACATCAACATCACAGCTCTGTGTGAGTGAGACCAGGATCCTTACCGAAGGATCTCTCTGGGATATTTCTGTGGGGTACCCCTTCTTACCCCACTGAAGGCACACATCTACATGGTGTTGGTCTAGCAATTACAAACTCCCTCCTACCAAACCTGACAGAAACACCAGTGGACATAAGTGAAAGACCCATGACTCTGCCTCTCTTGCTGGGAAGGAGTATGCCACCCTCTCGCGTGCATATGCACCACCATTACCATCAGAGGCTGAAGCCACAGACTGCTTCTTCCAGCTGTTGGATGCCATCAGAAGAGCTCCCAAGAGTGATAAAATTCACCTACTGGGGGATTTCAATGTGAGAGTTGGAAATGACCGCCCAGTTTTGAGTCATTGGACATGCAAATGGACTGAGGCTCCTGAACCTTTGTGTTGAACACCAGCTCTTCATCGCTAGCACCAGGTTCCAGAAGAACAAGTACAAAACCTCCTGGATCAAAGCACTGGCACTTCATTGACTACATCAGTCTTAGATGCTCTGGTGTCATGGATGTCTGTATCACTTGAGCTATGAGAGGCGCAGATTGTGATATGGACCGCCGAATGATTTTAGCCAAACTCCATCTCAAGGTATGCCCAGCTGTCCAACTCAACAACCCTACATCAACATCCCTAAGGCCATGATGGCAAGAGCAGAGAAACAGTTGAAGAATGAGTGTGGATTACCAAAGTCCATGAAGTGCAGTCCTATACATAACTTATATGACACCATAAAAACCACCCAGGGCCCGAGAAGCTGCTCTGTCTGTGCTGATGAATCCACCCTCATAAAGGCCCAGACCAAATCCACACAGAGATGGGGTGAACACTTCGAAGCTGTCCTCAACCACAACTACCCAGTGGACATTCCTATCCTTGAAGAGCTCCCCACCCTGACCCCCATCCAGAGTTTTGATGCTGCACCATCCTTCAGTGAAGTCTAATCTGCCATCAGGTCACTTAAGAACAGCAAGAGCCCTGGCCCTGACTCCATCCCTGATGAGATCCTCACGCAGGGAGGCTGTCTCTGCACCCGGGCAGTTTGCCTACTCATTGCTGATGAGCAACAATGTGTCCTCCATCAGTGGAGGGATGCAAACAACGTCACCATTTTTAAAAACAAAGGTGACCGATCAATCTGTGGCAACTGTGGCAAGTCTTGGCAAAGACCATGCTCCGCAGACTCATTGAGAACATTGCTGAAGATCTCCTCCCAGAATCCCAGTGTGGCTTCAGAAAGAACAGAAACACTTTGGACACGATCTTCACTGCACACCAGCTGCAGGAAAAGTGCCGATAACAGAAACAAGGTCTGGTGGACCTCTCCAAAGGTGGACCTCTCCAAAGCCTTTGACACCGGTCGCTGTTATCTTTTAGGAAAGTTCTCCTGCACTATGGCTGGCCCTGGCAGTTTGTGAACATCCTGTTGCAGTTCCACAAGGGGATGAGGGCCATGGTGATGGAGAAGAGTGTGTGTTTGCAGCACGAGGAGAAGATTCTCTCTCTGACGGAGTGTGTGTGTGTGTGTTTGCAGCACGAGGCGAAGATTCGCTCTCTGACGGAGTACATGCAGAATGTTGAGCTGAAGAAGAGGCAGCTGGAGGATAACTACGACTCTCTGAGTGAGGAGCTCGCCAAGCTGCAGGCCCAAGGTAACGCACCGACTCAATGAACAACAACTCTACACAACCCCACACAACTACACAACACCACACAACTCTACACAACTCTACACAACCCCACACAACTACACAACACCACACAACTCTACACAACTCTACACAACACCACACAACTCTACACAACCCCACACAACTACACAACACCACACAACTCTACACAACTCTGCACAACACCACACAACTACACAACACCACACAACTCTACACAACTCTACACAACACCACAGAACTTTACGCATCACTACACAACACTACACTACACCACTGTTCACAACCCCACACAACTACACAACTCTCCACAACTCTACGCAACACTACGCAACACCACAAACTCTATGCATCACTATAGAACACTACACAACTCTACACCACACAACTCTACACAAAACAATACAACTCTACACAACACTATACAAAACTATAAAACTCTACACATTTACAATACTCTCCATAACAACACTGGATGGCAAAAATTCAGCTCCAAACACCATAAATACTGTGGTCTATACGCCATCCCTCACATAAATGTCAGATTAATTGGTTTACGGAAGAATAATGTCAACCATGACCTGAATCTCTTCCAGTGTGGATGGCATTTAGCATTTGGGCTGCAGTTTTCAGTGATGAAGTGTTCTGAGTGATGCTTGTGGGTGTTTCAGAAACGGTGCAGGAGGTGTCCAAGAAGGAGAGGCAGAAGGACATTGAGGAATCAGGCGATGTCAAGGTAACCGTGGATACTGTCCAGAGAGATTATTTACAAAGGTTCTGATCTGGAATGGTGCTCATCCCTCTCCTGTTCCCTGTCACTCCCTCTTTCTCTCTCTCCCTATCTTTTTCTCTCCCTGCATCTGTCTCAATCTCCCTTATCTACCCTCTATTTTGATCCCTCTGCCTCCCTACACCTCTCTCGCTCCCTTTCTCTCTCTCCCCGTCCCTCCCTCTCTCCCTCCCTCCCTCTCTCGCTCTCTTCCTCCCTCTCTCTCTCTCCCCCCTCTCTCTCACTCTCTCTCTCTGTCTCTCCCTCTCTCTCACTCTCTCCCTCCCTCTCTCCCCTCCGCCCCCCCCCCCCCCCCCCAGAGGGCCCTGGAGCAGCAGATGGAGTCTCACCGTGAGTCTCATCACAAGCAGCTGGGCCGTCTGCGTGATGAGATCAACGAGAAGCAGAAGATCATCGACGACCTCACTGAGTAAGTGGCTCCGCCCCCTTCCCACAACACCCCCCCAGCCTCCTCTTCGCTGTCCGCCATCTTGTGTTCTCATTATTGAAAAATACAAATAATTATAATAATAATCTAAGTCTTACACAAACTCTAGCTTCATCTGCTCAGTTTATACATGCTCCCTGTTGCTGGTTTAAGCTGTTTTATGCTGTCTTCAACACTTAGCTTGGCTTCTTAGGTATTACAACTGTTTAAGGAATCCTACTTTCTGGAGTTTTTGAAATCAGCATAACATCACTGAACAAACTACTTATTGAAGTGTATTTGTTTAACCCACAAACCCCAGAATGCCCTATACCAGCCCAGATATCTGAACTATCTGAACAGTTTGTGTGAAACAAAAACACACACAATAACTCTCTCTCTCTCTCTCTCTCTCTCTCTCTCTCTCCCACAGTCGGAATCAGAAGCTGCAGTTGGAGCTGGAGCAGCTTCGCTCTGACTTTGAGCGTCTGAAGAGCCAGGAGCACCGCAAGAGCGCACAGCTGGAGGAGCTGACGTGAGAACATGCCCCTGAACACTATCACACACTGAACCATCCCACACACTGAACACTGCTACTGAATGCTATCACACACTGAACACTACCACACTGTGAACTGATACTGAACACTGTATCATACACTGAACACTGCTACTAATCACTGTATCACACACTGAATACTGTTACTGAACACTGTCACACATTGAAACCTGGTCCTGAACACTATCACAAATTGAACACTGCTACTGAACACTGTATCACACACTGAACACTGCTACTGAACACTACCACAAACTGAACACTGCTATTGGACACCGTATCACACTCTGAACACTGCCGCTGAACACTGTATCACACACTGAACACTGCCACTGAACACTGTGAACTGATACTGAACACTGTGTCATACACTGATCACTGTATCACACACTGAACACTGCTACTGAACACTACCACATACTGAACACTGCTATTGGACACTGTATCACACACTGAACACTGCCGCTGAACACTGTATCACACACTGAACACTGCCACTGAACACTGTGAACTGATCCTCAACACTGTGTCATACACTGATCACTGTATCACACACTGAACACTGCTACTGAACACTGTATCACACCGAATACTGCTACTGAACACTATCACACACTGAACCCTACCACACACTGAACACTGCTACTGAATGCTATCACACACTGTGTAGGGGAAAATTCACAGAACAAAAGATCTCCCTCCTAAAAGCATGATAAACAATCACAAGTCAAAATCAGACTCCACCTTAGTGAGCAGGCTGGTTCCTCCAAAACTCTCGATGATGTGTGCTAAAAGTTTATCAATATATCTGTATTAAAGTATGATATGTACCCTGTATAGTTTCAAACTGATGAACTGCTAAATTGTGCTAGAATTACACAGCATGGTGTTTCCGCCCGGTTTCGAACCGAGGACCTTTCGCGTGTCAGGCGAACGTGATAACCACTACACTTGTCTAGGAAACGACAACTGAACACTACCACACACTGAACACTGCCACTGAACACTGTGAACTGATACTGAACACTGTATCATACACTGAATACTGCTACTGAACACTGTATCACACACTAAATACTGCTACTGAACACTACCACACACTGAACACTGCTACTGGCACACACTGAACACTGCTTCTGAACACTACCACATACTGGACACTGCTATTGGACACTATCACACACTGAACACTGCCGCTGAACACTGTAACACACACTGAACACTGCCAATGAACACTGTATCACACACTGAACACTGATACTGAACACTATCACACACTGAACACTGCTACTGAACCCTACCACATACTGAACACTACTACTGAATGTGATCATACACTGAACACTACCACACACTGAACACTGCCACTGAACACTGTGAACTGATACTGAACACTGTATCACACTCTGAACACTGCTACTGAACACTACCACACACTGAACACTGCTACTGGCATGCACTGAACACTGCTACTGAACAGCACCACATACCGAACACTGCTATTGGACACTGTATCACACACTGAACACTGCCCCTGAACACTGCGAACTGATACTGAACACTGTATCACACACTGAACACTGCTAGTGAACACTATCACACATTGAAACCTGCTCCTGAACACTATCAGAAATTGAACACTGCTACTGAACACTGTATCACACATTGAACACTGCAACTGAACACTATCCCACAGTAAACACTGCTACTGAACACTGTATCACACACCAAACACTGCCACTAAACACTGTATCACAAACCAAACACTGCTCCTGAACACTCCCATGCATTGAAACCTGCTCCTAAACACTATCACAAATTGAACACATCTACTGAACACTATCACACACTGAACATTGCTACTGAACACTGTGAACTGATACTGAACACTGTATCATACACTAAACACTGCTACTGAACACAGTATCACGCACTGAGCACTGCTACTGAACACTGTATCACACACCGAATACTGCTACTGAACACTGCCACACATTGAAACCTGGTCCTGAACACTATCACAAATTGAACACATCTACTGAACACTATCACACACTGAACACTACTACTGAACACTGCCACACACTGAACATTGCTACTGAAAACTGTGAACTGATACTGAACACTGTAGCACACACTTAACACTGATACTGAACACTATCACACACTGAACACTGCTACTGAACCCTACCACATACTGAACACTACTACTGAATATGATCATACACTGAACACTACCACACACTGAACACTGCCACTGAACACTGTGAACTGATACTGAACACTGTATCACACTCTGAACACTGCTACTGAACACTACCACACACTGAACACTGCTACTGGCATGCACTGAACACTGCTACTGAACACTACTACACACTGAACACTGCTACTGGCATGCACTGAACACTGCTACTGAACAGCACCAGATACCGAACACTGCTATTGGACACTGTATCACACACTGAACACTGCCCCTGAACACTGCGAACTGATACTGAACACTGTATCACACACTGAACACTGCTAGTGAACACTATCACACATTGAAACCTGCTCCTGAACACTATCAGAAATTGAACACTGCTACTGAACACTGTATTACACATTGAACACTGCTACTGAACACTATCCCACAGTAAACACTGCTACTGAACACTGTATCACACACCAAACACTGCCACTAAACACTGTATCACAAACCAAACACTGCTCCTGAACACTACCATGCATTGAAACCTGCTCCTAAACACTATCACAAATTGAACACATCTACTGAACACTATCACACACTGAACACTACTACTGAACACTGCCACACACTGAACATTGCTACTGAAAACTGTGAACTGATACTGAACACTGTAGCACACACTTAACACTGATACTGAACACTATCACACACTGAACACTGCTACTGAACCCTACCACATACTGAACACTACTACTGAATATGATCATACACTGAACACTACCACACACTGAACACTGCCACTGAACACTGTGAACTGATACTGAACACTGTATCACACTCTGAACACTGCTACTGAACACTACCACACACTGAACACTGCTACTGGCATGCACTGAACACTGCTACTGAACACTACTACACACTGAACACTGCTACTGGCATGCACTGAACACTGCTACTGAACAGCACCAGATACCGAACACTGCTATTGGACACTGTATCACACACTGAACACTGCCCCTGAACACTGCGAACTGATACTGAACACTGTATCACACACTGAACACTGCTAGTGAACACTATCACACATTGAAACCTGCTCCTGAACACTATCAGAAATTGAACACTGCTACTGAACACTGTATTACACATTGAACACTGCTACTGAACACTATCCCACAGTAAACACTGCTACTGAACACTGTATCACACACCAAACACTGCCACTAAACACTGTATCACAAACCAAACACTGCTCCTGAACACTACCATGCATTGAAACCTGCTCCTAAACACTATCACAAATTGAACACATCTACTGAACACTATCACACACTGAACACTACTACTGAACACTGCCACACACTGAACATTGCTACTGAAAACTGTGAACTGATACTGAACACTGTATCATACACTAAACACTGCTACTGAACACAGTATCACGCACTGAGCACTGCTACTGAACACTGTATCACACACCAAATACTGCTACTGAACACTGCCACACATTGAAACCTGGTCCTGAACACTATCACAAATTGAACACTGCTCCTTAACACTAGCACACATTGAACACTGCTACTGAACATTACCACACACTGAACACTACTACTGAACACTACCAGTGAGTGAGAGCAGTGCTGTGTGTCTGCTGAAGCAGTGGGTCATGGGTAATAGTGAGGGCAGTGCTGTGTGTCTGCTGAAGCAGTGGATCATGGGTAATAGTGAGGGCAGTGCTGTGTGTCTGCTGAAGCAGTGGATCATGGGTGATAGTGAGAGCAGTGCTGTGTGTCTGCTGAAGCAGTGGATCATGGGTAATAGTGAGGGCAGTGCTGTGTGTCTGCTGAAGCAGTGGATCATGGGTAATAGTGAGAGCAGTGCTGTGTCTGCTGAAGCAGTGGATCATGGGTAATAGTGAGGGCAGTGCTGTGTGTCTGCTGAAGCAGTGGATCATGGGTAATAGTGAGAGCAGTGCTGTGTGTCTGCTGAAGCAGTGGATCATGGGTAATAGTGAGAGCAGTGCTGTGTGTCTGCTGAAGCAGTGGATCATGGGTAATAGTGAGAGCAGTGCTGTGTCTGCTGAAGCAGTGGATCATGGGTAATAGTGAGGGCAGTGCTGTGTGTCTGCTGAAGCAGTGGTGGATGCTGAGGTTATCTCCTGATCTCCTGATCTCCTGATCTCCTGATCTCCTGATCTCCTGTTCTCATGATCTCTTGATCTCCTGATCTCCCTGATCTCCTGTTCTCCTGATCTCCTGTTCTCCTGATCTCCTGATCTCCTGATCTCCTGATCTCTCTGATCTCCTGATTTCTCTGATCTCCTGATCTCTCTGATCTCCTGATCTCCTGATCTCTCTGTTTCAGATTTCTCCATGAGCGACATGAGCAGTCCAAGCAGGATCTTAAAGGGCTGGAGGAGACAGTGGTGAGGCTGGCACTCCCCCTCCCCCGTCAGGCTCTGTCTCTCCCTCTCTCCCCCTCTTTCTCTCTTTGTCTCTCCCTCCCCCCTCTCCCTCTCCCCCCCCTCTCTCTCTCTCTCTCCCTCTCTCCCCCTCTCTCTCTTTGTCTCTCCCTCCCCCCTCTCTCCCCCCCTCTCTCCCTCTCTCTCTCTCTCTCTCTCTCTCTCTCTCTCTCCCCACCCCTGGTCATATAGTCATTTAACTACTGCCAAAGTATATGACTCACAATGGAACAAGCAGAATAGAAAATATGTATGGATCATTAAAACACACAGGCAAAGGTAAAACTATAAAAATGGCACAATGATAATCCTAAAAAGCATAATAACAAAGACTAGGAATATGAATAATTAAATAATAGTGGGGAACCCTTGATTGGCTTCACTGATTGTCCCTCAGATTGTTACAGGAAGTGCCACGCCTTGCAGACAGCGCACCCCTTTCTTCCTTTTCTACCCGTTTTTTCTTCATCTCTCTCTCTGTCTCTTTCTCTCTCTATATATATATCCTACTTCTTTTTGTCATCCCTTCCACATCCCTCTTTTTATCATCCTCAACTCTTAACCTTTTCATCTCTTCCCCTCCACCTCCCTCCCTCTTCCTCTCTTTCATTCTCCTCACTGCTCTGTCTCTCTCTCTCTCAGTTCCTGTTAATCAATTCTCATTCTCATTTTGCCAGTACAGTATTTCATTTTGTCTTTTACACATAAAAGCTCAGTACAGCATCACACAACAGAACACAACATGATGAACATGCAACAGAGAAACGGAAGGATGAGTAAAAATACACTAAACTCTATAGGGAGGTAAAGCGGAGATTTTCTGTCTGGGTGGCAGTGTGTTTCATGGTTTAAATACATCGCTATATGCTGAATATGGGATTTCAATTGATTAAAACTCAGTCTCCCACAATGCTCTCACTTTCATAGTGACCAGAAATTCTCAATTGGACCATTGTCATGCAGTTGACGATGGTGTTTGTATTCATTTATTGTCCCGACCTGTGCGGTTTAAAAATGCGATGTAACCAGCGTGATTTCAGCTTGATTTGCTGACTCACTCACATTTCTGTGGCGCTTTCCTCATCCTCACGGGGTGAGATGGTGATGAGGGGGAAACTCAGCTCACCCACCATCCTGCTGCACCTGCCTGGTTCATACAACGGCAGCCATTTTGTACCAGAACGCTCACCACGCAGAGTCAAGACCTACGTTTAATGTCTCATCTGAAAGACGGCATCACTGCACTGGGGCATTGGGGTTTATTTGACAAGAGGCGGTGCCTCCAACTGGCCCAACACCACTTCCAGCAGCCTTAGTTTTCCCTGGAGGTCTCCCATCCAAGTACTATCCAAGCCCACAGCGGCTTAGCTTCAGCCGTTTAGCAGGAGCAGGGTACATGGTGAAATGGTTGCTGACTGATAATACGGAGCCTTGTAATTTTCTGGTTGCAGAACGATTTAATGCTTAATTTTCTTATATGAAGTTGTTGCTGTTGCCGTCTGTGATGAAAGGCACTATCATAGCATTTAGCAGTATACCGGACTATAAACTATAAAATTTACCACAAAAATGTATCCATTAACTGCAATCAAAATGGCAGAGGTGTCAGTTGCTTTGCAGGTGGCAGAGATTCATAAAACACAACAAAGGCAAGCAGCCTGTAGTGCAGAAATACAGAACCTGAATGCGCTATCCCTGAGGAACAGAGCGTGAATGCGCTATCCCTGAGGAACAGAGTGTGATTGGTAAATAAATAAAAACTAAAATAAATGAATAAAACATTGTTCTTCTCCTCCCAGGCCCGGGAACTCCAGACCCTCCACAACCTGCGCAAGCTTTTTGTTCAAGACCTTACAACTCGAGTCAAAAGAGTGAGTGTGGGAGGGGCTTCTCAGCAGGGTTTCTGATTGGCTGGTTTTGGGTGAATGTAGCTCCGCCTCCTTCCCCTTCCTCTCTCAGCTCAGCTAAATTTAATGTTCTTTACAGGCTGTAGTATTTGAGTATATACGAACAAACAATACATTATAAGACAGTGTACTTTGAAGTAATATCCAAGCAAAAAATAAAACAATATTATGTATTATGTGTATGTATGCGTATATAATACAGAAGAATACATGTACTCATACACATACTAGTGACTTTTAAAAACCTTTTTTTTCTCCCTCCCTCCCACAGAGTTCAGAGATGGAGCCTGATGATAGTGGGGGGTATACCACACAGAAACAGAAGATTTCCTTTCTTGAGAACAACCTGGACCAGCTTACAAAAGTTCACAAACAGGTGAGAGCTGGATTGGACGGTGGGGACTGCACTCCTCTCATTGGCTCGTACAGTGATTGACTGATCATCAGGCACTGGCAATCAGCTTTATTACAGTAGCTCAGGAAAAAAAGCTCTTTATATTTTAACCTTTAAAAAATGAATATGGTAATAGCAGAATAATCCGCTCTGAGGCAACCACCTCAGAAAACATTTTAAAACGCACCTAGTCATGAATTATTTCTGACACATCACAAAATCTGGATGTGGAAATTGTAGTGTGGTCGTTGTATTGTGTGGTCGCTGTAGTGTAGTGTGTGGTCACTGTAGTGTAGTGTGTGGTCACTGTAGTGTAGTGAGGTCGCTGTAATGTAGTGTGCGGTCGCTGTAGTGTAGTGTGGTCGCTGTAGTGTAGTGTGTGGTCACTGTAGTATAGTGAGGTCGCTGTAGTGTAGTGTGTGGTCGCTGTAGTGTAGTGAGTTCGCTGTAGTGTGTGGTCACTGTAGTGCGTGGTTGCTGTAGTGTAGTGCGGTCGCTGTAGTGTAGTCTGTGGTCGCTGTAGCTGTAGTGTGTGGTCGCTGTAGTGTAGTGAGGTCGCTGTAGTGTAGTGTGTGGTCACTGTAGTGTAGTGTGGTCGCTGTAGCTGTAGTGTGCGGTCGCTGTAGTGTAGTGCGGTAGCTGTAGTGTGTGGTCACTGTAGTGTAGTGCGGTCGCTGTAGTGTAGTGTGTGGTCACTGTAGTGTAGTGCGGTAGCTGTAGTGTGTGGTCGCTGTAGTGTAGTGCGGTCGCTGTAGTGTAGTGTGTGGTCACTGTAGTGTAGTGTGGTCGCTGTAGTGTAGTGTGTGGTCGCTGTAGTGTAGTGAGGTCGCTGTAGTGTAGTGTGTGGTCGCTGTAGTGTAGTGTGTGGTCACTGTAGTGTAGTGTGTGGTCGCTGTAGTGTAGTGTGTGGTCGCTGTAGTGTAGTGCGGTAGCTGTAGTGTGTGGTCGCTGTAGTGTAGTGTGTGGTCACTGTAGTGTAGTGTGTGGTCGCTGTAGTGTAGTGAGGTCGCTGTAGTGTAGTGTGTGGTCGCTGTAGTGTAGTGTGTGGTCGCTGTAGTGTAGTGAGGTCGCTGTAGTGTAGTGTGTGGTCACTGTAGTGTAGTGTGTGGTCGCTGTAGTGTAGTGTGTGGTCACTGTAGTGTAGTGTGTGGTCGCTGTAGTGTAGTGAGGTCGCTGTAGTGTAGTGTGGTCGCTGTAGTGTAGTGTGGTCGCTGTAGTGTAGTGTGGTCGCTGTAGTGTAGTGTGTGGTCACTGTAGTATAGTGAGGTCGCTGTAGTGTAGTGTGTGGTCGCTGTAGTGTAGTGAGGTCGCTGTAGTGTAGTGTGTGGTCGCTGTAGTGTAGTGCGGTAGCTGTAGTGTGTGGTCGCTGTAGTGTAGTGTGTGGTCACTGTAGTGTAGTGTGTGGTCGCTGTAGTGTAGTGAGGTCGCTGTAGTGTAGTGTGGTCGCTGCAGCCTGCGGTCCCTGTAGTCAGGCACAGTGTCCCACACTGAGCTGTGATAGTGCAATGCTGCCGCAGTGTCAAACTGAAACTGAATCTCAGTGGCCTGCACAAAATGGCAGCTGAACAAACTCATTTATCTTCGGCCGGAGAGGCGCACGTAACAGCAAATGAAAACTGACGGACGGTGGGGTCGATGTGTCCAGGAGTCCTGTCTGGAAAAAGAGCTTTAGTGTGCTCACACCCGTCAGTAGTGTGTGCGTGTGTGCGTGTGTGTAGGGCGGCCTGTAGCGTAGTGGTTAAGGTACATGACTGGGACACGCAAGGTCGGTGGTTCGATCCCCGGTGTAGCCACAATAAGATCCGCCCAGCCATTGGGCCCTTGAGCAAGGCCCTTAACCCTGCATTGCTCCAGGGGAGGATTGTCTTCTGCTTAGTCTAATCAACTGTATGTCGCTCTGGATAAGAGCGTCTGCCAAATGCCATTAATGTAATGTAATGTAATGTAATGTGTGTGTGTGTGTGTGTGTGTGTGTGTGTGGAGGCAGAATGTCCACCCTCAATTTGCACCTGACCACTGCAGCGACGGGCATTGCCGCTGGCCCTCTCTGTACAGTCTCTCTTTCCTGCTTGTGTCAGCATTTTATCACCCTGCCCGTACAGTACCCATACCCTCTCTCTGCCCTCCCTCCCTCTCTGACCATCCCCTGTCTATTCAGTTAAATTAAATAATGCTTTGTTGGCATGACTGTATAAAAAAGATTGCCAAAGCAATTCACAATGAAAAAGGCATATAGTACAATTAATAAAGTACATTGGAATAAAGTGTATTCATAAATAATAAAAATAACAATAAAGTGTTGTGTGTGTACTGAAGCAGTGCTGTGTCTGTACTGTTGAATGATGAACACTAATAAGACAAACACTCTCTCTGTCTCTGTCTCTCTCTCGCTCTCTCTCTCTTTGTCGCCCCCTGCAGCTGGTACGTGACAATGCAGATCTGCGTTGTGAGCTTCCTAAACTGGAGAAACGTCTTCGGTCTACGGCTGAGCGGGTTAAGGCCCTGGAGGGCGCACTGAAGGAGGCCAAGGAGGGGGCGATGAAGGACCGCCGCCGCTACCAGCAGGAGGTGGAGCGCATCAAGGATGTCATGAGAGCCAAGAACCCACTGCGGCGCCCCCACGCTGCGCAGATTGGTACTGCAGCCCAGATTCTCTCTGCTCTCTCACCACCTGTGGGGAGTTTCACAAAGCAGGATTACAGAGTTAGCACACACACACACACACACACTGACTGAATAATCTTTGTGTCTGTTGGTCATGAGATGTGCTCCACTGTGCTAATCTGTGGGGTGCCCCAAGGGTCTATTCTTGGCCCTGTATTATTTTCTTTTTTTGCTTCTAATACGTTGTTTTAGCAGTGATGACACACAGCTTCATCGGTCTGTGAAGCACAATGACTTGTAGCCATTAAAGACTGGATGTAGCTTTCTAAAATTGAAAAATGGCAATCCTTATTATTGGCTTCTATTAAAAGTGCAACAAGCTCTTGGTCTTCTAGCCCCTAATGTCAATCCTGTTCCCAGTGACCTAGGTGTTATTTTTTTATCTGTCATTGAATTTCCCCTTGCATACTAAAAAGCTTGTTCAATCCTGCTTTTTTCAGTTAACCCTTTCCACTTTGCCCCCCTAGAGGGCAGTGTCTTTTGGTCATAAGATGTCCTCCATTGCTGCACTTACCTGTGGGGTGCCCCAAGGGTCTATTCTTAGCACTATATTATTTTCTATTTATATGCTCCCCCTGGGTCATTTAATTACCTGCAGCTCTCCCTGACCCCTGACTTGCAGTAATGCGTGCAATTCTTTATTTTTTTCTTCAGCAAAGCCAATCCGGCCTGGTCACTACCCAGCCTCCTCCCCCACCAACCCCCTCTTCTCCCGCCCCACTGAGCACCCAATCAGCCGCCCTGCAGAGCAGCCAATCACCTTCAGCAATGTACTGTTCCACGGATCCGCCCAGTCCTCCGCTCCGGCGGCAATCACCGCGCCTGCCCACGGCCCCAGTCCCGCCCACACCAGCACGTGAGTCACCGTCCCTGAGGGGGGGAGGGCTGTGCTGTATGCAGCATGTCTACTCGAAAGTAGGCAAGTAAGCCGATTCAGACACGGCCTATGTTATTTAACATTTAACCATTTTGACATCACTCGGACTGTCTGATTGACAGGCTTCCAGCTGATGTCAGCAGCAAGACAGTGAACTCTACAGAAGCCCTGGATTCCTACCAG
>NC_083773.1:45651306-45666306 GCF_963514075.1 Conger conger | reverse complement strand
CATATCTTATTGTTTGCTGTATTTAAAACTGAATTATGTTGATGATTAATGTGGAATGTAATGTCTGTAAAACTTTATTTTCGTTTCAAAATTCTATGGTTATTTATTTATTTATTTATTTATTTATTTATTTATTTATTTATAGTCAATAGTACTGCTGAATGCCAAGAAATCAATCAGTGATATGACAAGTCCCCTATACTGAATGGAAATCTTTAAATGCACGATATAATTTACTTACAGTTACCATCTACCATCGTGTACGTGTGTATGCGCACATACATGTGCGTGTGCACGTGCCCATGTTTGTGTGTTTGTGTTCGCAGAATAACTATTCTATTTGGAAGACTAAAGCAACATGAGTAGGAAGCTTAGCCCTGTTAGCAAATGGCGAGGGTAAAACCATGAATGGCAGGAAGGCAGTTGTGACATCACCTTTTTTAAAAGGTTCCTCCAGTGGACGTGTGAAAACTACTTCTGTCTAACCCTGCTTTCATGTAGTGTCAGCTATATGGTCGGATATATAGTCTACAATATAAGTTTCCTGCCAGAAAGGTCCACTTGACTATCTTATTATATGAGGTGTTCAAGGTGGGGAAATTGGCATTGAGTTATGACATAAAGCTGTAAGTGAACCGCAACTACAAATCATACACACAGACATTCATTATTCTTTGATAACTGTTGTGCTGCAACATTCAATGTCCTGTGGTATTTGTGTTCTTAACCAACTGAAATGCCAAAGATTGCTTTCTATAACTAGGGAGATGACTTCTAGTCTGGAATGTAAACAGCCTGACGGGATCTAACACGAACCCACACATAATCTTTATAATTGTCCGACCATAAAGCATGTGAACGAGTTGGGTGACCGAGCTGAAAATCGATCTGTCATAACTTGAAAGCAGAATAGTACCTATAGGGAGGAAGTATAGCCAGAATATGTCCACAAATCATCAGTGTTGTTCTGCATGCTGTTTCAAGCATAATTCTTATTGATGGAGTTTGAATCAAAGCTTCCTGGTTCTACCAGCAAGGTGCTGTCACAACTGCCTTTGAGATAGTGACCAGGAAAGGCCTTCTGGTTTGGTGGGTGGAGTCAGGGACCCTCTCTGGGCGGAGCCAGCCACAGCCTTGCCTGCCAGCATTGGCTTGTGTCTGCTCCTCCCACTCTGGGGGCGTGTCCTCACTCTGACCCCCTGAGCCTGTTCGCTCTCTCCCCATTGGGCTCCTGATCAGCCAATCAGGATAAGGGGAGGGCGGGGCCGGCTGAGGGGTCCAGACAGGGCCCTCCCACCATGCCCTGTGGGCCGGCAGCCTGTCAGAGTTGGGGAAGCTCACCGGGTGCCTCACACGAGGCTTACTTCCTGTCCCTCAGGTCATGGCGGGCACGCTCGATTGGGGCTCCTGGTTGCTAGGTGATGTAGCGGCCGGGCGGAGTTCAGACCGTGAACGAGCACGCCCTGTGGCTTACAGATTCTCGCCATTTTCTGCACCAAACAAACAGATTCAGCATTTAGGTCAGCGCTGGACACTCAGTGGAAGCTGCTTTCAAACTCTTCTTTTTCTTCTCACCTGGTCAATCGTGATAAACCGATTCGACTTGGTCACCTGTGCATACGTTCACCGACACGGTGGGCTATACGCGCACTGCGGGCCAAAGGAAAAGACTGGAGCCGCCATTTTTAAATGGTTACATTACGCATTTTTGAGAATGTAATCATCCACACAGTATGTAGGAGTCGACTTGAATACTGTAAATCAAATTGGATACTCTCCATTTCCCTGTCCAAACAGGCAGCCCCAGCCCTCAAACGGGACCATCAGGTTGTGTGTAATATGTTTAACAATGCTGGCTTTTGCACTAGATATGGGAGGTTCAAAGGGGAATAATCTGATCAATTGTGTGTCTATCCATGTTTTCTGTCTGGGTTATAACAAACGTATGATTTTGAGGTCATGTTAGTACAGTGCGTTATATACGTTTAGCGAAACATAGGTGCACAAGGTAAAAAAAAAAAAAAAAGGAATGGCGGATATTGTAGAGTAAAAAAAGAACAAAAGAAAACGGTGCCAATTGGACAAGTGAAAACGTCACTGTTTTTTGCATTTATTTATTCATTTATTTACAAGTGTGTGAAATACTGCATGCGATGCAACATGACTCTAGCTTCTGAGAAATAAACGATCACTGAAGAAATAAAAAGACATTAAAGATGATCCTGTGTCTTTTGGAGTTGTCATTTCTCTGGGATTCCTTTCAGGGGCTCGACTCAGTGTGAATGTGTGTGAGACTTTAGGGCACGACTCAGTGTGAATGTGTGTGTGAGACTTTAGGGCACGACTCAGTGTGAATGTGTGTGTGAGACTCAGTGTGAATGTGTGTGTGAGACTTTAGGGCTCGACTCAGTGTGAATGTGTGTGAGACTTTAGGGCTCGACTCAGTGTGAATGTGTGTGTGAGACTCAGTGTGAATGTGTGTGTGAGACTTTAGGGCTCGACTCAGTGTGAATGTGTGTGAGACTTTAGGGCTCGACTCAGTGTGAATGTGTGTGTGAGACTCAGTGTGAATGTGTGTGTGAGACTCAGTGTGAATGTGTGTGAGACTTTAGGGCTCGACTCAGTGTGAATGTGTGTGAGACTTTAGGGCACGACTCAGTGTGAATGTGTGTGAGACTTTAGGGCTCGACTCAGTGTGAATGTGTGTGTGAGACTTTAGGGCACGACTCAGTGTGAATGTGTGTGTGAGACTTTAGGGCTCGACTCAGTGTGAATGTGTGTGTGAGACTCAGTGTGAATGTGTGTGTGAGACTTTAGGGCTCGACTCAGTGTGAATGTGTGTGTGAGACTTTAGGGCTCGACTCAGTGTGAATGTGTGTGAGACTTTAGGGCACGACTCAGTGTGAATGTGTGTGTGAGACTTTAGGGCTCGACTCAGTGTGAATGTGTGTGAGACTTTAGGGCTCGACTCAGTGTGAATGTGTGTGTGAGACTTTAGGGCTCGACTCAGTGTGAATGTGTGTGAGACTTTAGGGCACGACTCAGTGTGAATGTGTGTGAGACTTTAGGGCTCGACTCAGTGTGAATGTGTGTGTGAGACTTTAGGGCACGACTCAGTGTGAATGTGTGTGAGACTTTAGGGCTCGACTCAGTGTGAATGTGTGTGTGAGACTTTAGGGCTCGACTCAGTGTGAATGTGTGTGTGAGACTTTAGGGCTCGACTCAGTGTGAATGTGTGTGTGAGACTCAGTGTGAATGTGTGTGTGAGACTTTAGGGCTCGACTCAGTGTGAATGTGTGTGTGAGACTTTAGGGCTCGACTCAGTGTGAATGTGTGTGAGACTTTAGGGCACGACTCAGTGTGAATGTGTGTGTGAGACTTTAGGGCTCGACTCAGTGTGAATGTGTGTGTGAGACTTTAGGGCTCGACTCAGTGTGAATGTGTGTGTGAGACTTTAGGGCTCGACTCAGTGTGAATGTGTGTGTGAGACTCAGTGTGAATGTGTGTGTGAGACTTTAGGGCTCGACTCAGTGTGAATGTGTGTGTGAGACTTTAGGGCACGACTCAGTGTGAATGTGTGTGAGACTTTAGGGCACGACTCAGTGTGAATGTGTGTGAGACTTTAGGGCTCGACTCAGTGTGAATGTGTGTGTGAGACTCAGTGTGAATGTGTGTGTGAGACTTTAGGGCACGACTCAGTGTGAATGTGTGTGAGACTTTAGGGCTCGACTCAGTGTGAATGTGTGTGTGAGACTTTAGGGCTCGACTCAGTGTGAATGTGTGTGTGAGACTCAATGTGAATGTGTGTGTGAGACTTTAGGGCACGACTCAGTGTGAATGTGTGTGAGACTTTAGGGCTCGACTCAGTGTGAATGTGTGTGAGACTTTAGGGCACGACTCAGTGTGAATGTGTGTGTGAGACTTTAGGGCACGACTCAGTGTGAATGTGTGTGTGAGACTTTAGGGCTCGACTCAGTGTGAATGTGTGTGTGACTTTAGGGCACGACTCCGTGTGAATGTGTGTGTGAGACTCAGTGTGAATGTGTGTGAGACTTTAGGGCACGACTCAGTGTGAATGTGTGTGTGAGACTTTAGGGCACGACTCAGTGTGAATGTGTGTGTGAGACTCAGTGTGAATGTGTGTGAGAGACTTTAGGGCACGACTCAGTGTGAATGTGTGTGTGAGACTTTAGGGCTCGACTCAGTGTGAATGTGTGTGAGACTTTAGGGCTCGACTCAGTGTGAATGTGTGTGAGACTTTAGGGCTCGACTCAGTGTGAATGTGTGTGAGACTTTACGGCTCGACTCAGTGTGAATGTGTGTGTGAGACTTTAGGGCACGACTCAGTGTGAATGTGTGTGTGAGACTTTAGGGCTCAACTCAGTGTGAATGTGTGTGTGAGACTCAGTGTGAATGTGTGTGAGACTTTAGGGCACGACTCAGTGTGAATGTGTGTGTGAGACTTTAGGGCACGACTCAGTGTGAATGTGTGTGTGAGACTTTAGGGCTCGACTCAGTGTGAATGTGTGTGTGAGACTTTAGAATAAGCTTTTGAATACATTAATCCATTTAGTAATATGAACAACTCGATTGTACATTATTATGCTTTTGAAATAAATGCCTTGTCAATATTGTCAATATTGGATATAATTATAATATATAGTTTTACATTTATATACACAATCTATTCATTTATATGTAGAACTGAATATTAGTACTAATAGGTCATTTTAAATATATATGAATCAAATCAATGTTATTTGTACTGTGCTTTTCACAGAGAACGGTCACGAAGCTGCTTTACAGAGTAACGAAAGCAAAAACCAGGCCTCAATAGTACAATAAGTCTATATATACTGTACTGTGCAGAAGTATTAGGCACTTGTATAACATTCTGTATAGATAAGATTATTTCCAAAATAATTCAATGAAAGGCCCTAAATAAACATACTATATATTTTAAATTACATTTTAGTAATTTGGCAGAATAGTTAAAAACTGAATCAAATCAATATTTTTTGTGACCGCCCTTCGGCGTTAAAACTGCTTCACTTCCATGAGATGGCCAACGCTGTCCTGCAGTTCTATTAGGCAATCAGCAGTGGGGTTGTTCCAAGCATGTTGGAGAACTTGCCACAGTTCTTATGCAGACTTTGGTTGGGTCCTTGCTTCTGATCTCAGACAGCCTTGATTAATTAAATACAAAAATATCTCTGTAAAATAAAATCTTTTGGAAAAGGAATATTTGGAAATCTCAAATGTGTTCTTTTATACTAACCCACACAAAAAAATTAACATATATATATATATATATATATATATATATATATATATATATATATAGTACTGTGTATACTCTGATTTATTTAATATGTGCATCAATTAATCAATTGATTACTCATATTCTGTCTCTGATAATGTTTGAGGGTTTTTTTTCAACACAGTGTACACACAGTGACTTTGTGCCTGTGTTGACACTAAGCTGGCACCTAGAGCAGGCCTCCTTATTAAAGTGGGAGGGAGCTAAAATGGCCGCAGATCAGACAAATGAAAGTGCCTGTGCTACAGGTGTGGGTGGAGCTGGGGTCATGTGACCTTCATTCTGCCAATAGAAATAGCAGGAGAGATGAACAGGGTCAGATAAAGGTTGTTAATGCTGCCATGGCAACACTGTCAACAGCAGGAGATATCTCCAGTTTGTCTCCCTGTCCTGTATATGGATTTTTGAATGGGATTTTCTAAAAGGCACATTATGTAATTAACATAGTATGACAATAATTAAAAAATGACCTAATTTTGCATTTATAAATTCCTCAATATTTGTAAAAACTTCATTGTGCATACTCAAGAAAATGTTACCTGAACATTTGAAAACTTAAACAGGGCTGAACTGAAGGTAAAATGAAACTAACAATGGCCTTTATACTATGGCTGATTATGTACCTGAATTAACTGCCACATTTCCCGCCTGGTGGAGACAGGGCCAGATGCCAGGCCCTCATAGCATCACCTGAGGAACACCAGGGCCACGTTCAGACAAAACGTAGCAAAGCCTTTATTTAAACCTATACAATAAAATGTAGCAAATCGTTTATTTAAACAGAAACAACAAAATGTAGCAAAGCATTTATTTCAATGGAAACAACAAAATGGAGCAAAACCTTTATTTAAATGGAAACGACAAAACATAGCAAAGCCTTTATTTAAATGGAAACGACAAAACATAGCAAAGCCTTGATTTAAACGGAAATGACAAAACATAACAAAGCCTTTATTTAAACATGTAAGAGGATAATCTGCAATTTGATTAAATAAATGTTCTCTTTTAATCTAATCACACTTCCTTAGTTAGTCTATTCATACTACAGATTTATAAATAACACAAAAATCCACCCTTAAATAAAGATATGGTCACAAATGTCTGTGTGTGTGAGAGAGAGAGAGAGTGTACATATGTGTGCATGTGCGTGTGTGCATACTGTATGTATGTGTGTGTGTGTGTTAGTATATGTGTGTGCATGTGCGCATGCGTTTGTGTGCGTGAGCTTGTGTGTGTGTGTGTGTGTGTGTGTGTGTGTGTGAGGGATAAACCATGCCAAAAGCCAGCCCATAAACCCGGGTTACACTGGGACGCAGTCCAGAGGTGCGCAGGTTACACTGGGACACAGTCCAGAGGTGCACACAAGCACACTCTCTCCAGATCAGCACACTGAGCCCGGACCCCTCCACTGACTCCCCGGTTCCCTGGAAGCTGTGAGTACAAAGCAGCCTAATGCCTCTCTCTTTTTCTGCTCAAGCTTGTCTAGCTTAGTTCATAGCATAACTTTGTATTTATAGAGATCAGAAACTAGTTATGATTATTCCATATTAAGGGAGATTTCAGAAGCTTTTGGGGAGGCTGAAATGCAGAGAACAATTATTATGATTACCGGACTGTCAGTTATTTTATAAAGTGTAAAAAAAAGCATCAGCCGATGCCTTGCAGATGTCTTTGAGAGATGAACATAATGCCTCCCTAACCTGGAGGAAAGCTGGGTTATTTCTCTTTGGGATCAGTTAATTTGCCCATGTAACATGTTTCATGTGTACATTAGCTATTTCATGTGATTTTTGTGCTGCCAACATCATTTATCATATGCTGAGGTAAGCATTATTACTGTCAAGTACATTAAGAAAAAATGTAATTAACTGTTTTATCCCGAATAACAGCAGAATTCACACTGCTTTTCTTTGCAATATGGTGATATACAGGGTTATGTGCTACTGGCCTCACACAGAAACTATAGACCTACAGGTATTTCAAAGATTGAATAAAAACACCATATTTAGAAAATGTGAACAGTTGTCATTGTAAATCTATTTTATCCATATGGATGAAATACTGCTCAGAAGTCACTTTCATGTTTGGGGTCTAATTGAGCCCTCCAGTTTAAATAAAAACACAATTATTGTAATAGAAATATTTTGACACTTATTTTTCGTATTGCTTCCAAAATGATGCCTTTTATCCATAAATATGAAAAATCTGTGAGAAGCATCTAATTTTTGAGCCTAAGGTACAGTCAGTGAAAGTTTGGCTGTATGGGAAAGTACCACCAGAATCATCCGCAAAGAAATCTGAGAAAAATATTTCCCCACACAACACATTTGTATGCAAAGTTGGTACAGGATTTAGCATAGCCGTTTATTGCATGTTTACCACTTAATCCCACCAAATGAGAAAATTAGAAAAATCATACAGTATCAATATGAAACAAGGTTAATGGACTTTTAAGAGATGTCAAACACTAAACGGGGTCATTTCAACGATACTTGACTGGTGATAAGAACCTTTCACATATTTACTGTTTTATGACATCGCATGATGACAGAGCACATTTGTCATGAATGTAGTCGTTTATGAACACTGATAGGGCATGAAGAATGTGCTTTAATGTGCACTGATGCAAGTGCTCTAAGCTATGACTTAAAAATTATAACTTATCAAGGTCAAGAAGTGAATGAGAAGGTAAACTGAAGTAATACTAAGAGCACGGGCACAGTATGGGACCGCAGGGTGTGCTGGCTTTCGTTGTTACTTGGCATTAATTGATCAATGAAAGCCGTTGATTACACAGTTAACTCATCTCACCTGGTTTCTTGGGTCTGAATCGGTTGCTTATTTTAAGGTGTAGACGAAAGCCAACACACCCTGCAGCTCTCCAGGACCAGGGTTGCCGACCTCTGCCCTAGAGAGAAGTATGGTTCCAAGTGCTAGAGTGATCACATAAATGTAATACTTGAACTCTTGTAGAATAATCAGATAAACTGACCGACTAGAACACCATAAATAGTAAAATAATTAAATGCAAGTGTGATCATTATATCACACATATAGCATATATTCTACAGTGAGGTAGGGAGGGAAAGGTGCAGCATGAAATGGTGAGTCTGTGTTTGAAGGTGGTCAGAGACTCTGCTGTCCACAGGAAGGTCATTCCACCACTGCGGGAGACCTGGGACACATCAGAGTCTGAGGGGAGAGAAAGCAGAGAAACGAGGGGCAGGCACAGAGAGGGGAAACGAGGGGCAGGCACAGAGAGGGGAAACGAGGGGCAGGCACAGAGAGGGGAAACGAGGGGCAGGCACAGAGAGGGGAAACGAGGGGCAGGCACAGAGAGGGGAAACGAGGGGCAGGCACAGAGAGGGGAAACGAGGGGCAGGCACAGAGAGGGGAAACGAGGGGCAGGCACAGAGAGGGGAAACGAGGGGCAGGCACAGAGAGGGGAAACGAGGGGCAGGCACAGAGAGGGGAAACGAGGGGCAGGCACAGAGAGGGGAAACGAGGGGCAGGCACAGAGAGGGGAAACGAGGGGCAGGCACAGAGAGGGGAAACGAGGGGCAGGCACAGAGAGGGGAAACGAGGGGCAGGCACAGAGAGGGGAAACGAGGGGCAGGCACAGAGAGGGGAAACGAGGGGCAGGCACAGAGAGGGGAAACAGAGCCTACAAGCCTTCAGGCTTGATGCAGTGCTGGGCACTCTTTAGTCTGTTGGTAAAGGATGACTTTAGATGGGCAGGATGGCATATTCTCATTTGGGGATCGTTGTCTGAGAGCAAGTACCTGCACATGACTGTTGTGACCCCAAGTGGTTAAATATTGAGCAAAATGTGGGTGCTCTGGGAAAATGTGATCGAAATGGAAGCTCTCTCTCAGAATTGCAGTACATCACCCTGCTGTAAAATCCAGCAATGCCAGCTTGACCTGGGTATGAGCTGGTCCAGCTGGGTATGAGCTGGGTATGAGCTGGTCCAGCTGGGTATGAGCTGGATATGAGCTGGGTATGAGCTGGATATGAGCTGGGTATGAGCTGGGTATGAGCTGGGTATGAGCTGGTCCAGCTGGGTATGAGCTGGGTATGACCTGGATATGAGCTGGGTATGAGCTGGGTATGAGCTGGGTATGAGCTGGTCCAGCTGGGTATGAGCTGGATATGAGCTGGATATGAGCTGGTCCAGCTGGGTATGAGCTGGATATGAGCTGGTCCAGCTGGGTATGAGCTGGGTATGAGCTGGGTATGAGCTGGTCCAGCTGGGTATGAGCTGGATATGAGCTGGGTATGAGCTGGGTATGAGCTGGTCCAGCTGGGTATGAGCTGGATATGAGCTGGTCTAGCTGGGAATGAGCTGAGTATGAGCTGGGTATAAGCTGGTCCAGCTGGGTATGAGCTGGTCTAGCTGGGAATGAGCTGGGTATGAGCTGGGTATGAGCTGGTATGAGCTGATCCAGCTGGGTATGAGCTGTTCCAGCTGGGTATGAGCTGGGTATGAGCTGGTCCAGCTGGGTATGAGCTGGGTATGAGCTGGATATGAGCTGGGTATGAGCTGGGTATGAGCTGGTCCAGCTGGGTATGAGCTGGATATGAGCTGGGTATGAGCTGGGTATGAGCTGGGTATGAGCTGGATATGAGCTGGTCCACCTGGGTATGAGCTGGGTATGACCTGGGTATGAGCTGGTCCAGCTGGGTATGAGCTGGGTATGACCTGGCTATGAGCTGGTCCAGCTGGGTATGAGCTGGATATAAGCTGGTCCAGCTGGGTATGAGCTGGATATGAGCTGATCCAGCTGGGTATGAGCTGGTCCAGCTGGGTATGAGCTGGTCCAGCTGGGTATGAGCTGGATATGAGCTGGGTATGAGCTGGGTATGAGCTGGGTATGAGCTGGATATGAGCTGGTCCACCTGGGTATGAGCTGGGTATGACCTGGGTATGAGCTGGTCCAGCTGGGTATGAGCTGGGTATGACCTGGCTTTGAGCTGGTCCAGCTGGGTATGAGCTGGATATGAGCTGGTCCAGCTGGGTATGAGCTGGATATGAGCTGGTCCAGCTGGGTATGAGCTGGGTATGAGCTGGGTATGAGCTGGTCCAGCTGGGTATGAGCTGGGTATGAGTTGGATATGAGCTGGGTATGAGCTGTTCAACCAGCTAGTGCTGGTAGCTTGTCTGAGCTGTTTCAAAACATACAGTAGGTTGAGCTGGTCAAACAATGTCAAGCTGGGAGCTGGTCTGAAATGGTCAACCAACTAAACCATGTGATGCAAACTGTCCCTGATTTCATCCACAAAGTATTACTATGTTGTCCTAATAACACAATAACTTGAAGAAAATCGATTTCTGCACATGAGGAGACTACATTTGTGACTGATTGTGACTACATTTTCCTGTGGGGAAAAAAAAGATTGACTTCATATTTTTATTGTATTGTTGCCACTGACTGACACTGAAAGGGTGGCTGAGACCGCAGTGGTGCCACTGGGCACACGTTTCTCAGGAATGAGCCTCAAAAGTGAAGCCCGGTTTTGGCCGCTTCTCTACGGCCCTCTTCTTCCTGTTTGTCTCCGCAGATCTCAGAGGTGGTGTGCGACTCACTCGTAGAGATGCCATGGCAACCGTTGGCAAAGGCAACAATGTGCGGCACCGTGTCGATGCCAAAGATCACTGTGGCAACACCCCGCCTTCAGAGAGTGATCCCAAGACACAGGGTGAACTAGCCCTCCCTTCAATGGATGAGAACCAATCAATGAACATCCAGTGCTCCATTCAATGACTAATAACCAATCAATGAACATCCAGTGCTCCATTCAACGACTAATAACCAATCAATGACCATCCAGTGCTCCATTCAATGGCTAATAACCAATCAATGACCATCCAGTGCTCCATTCAATGGCTAATAACCAGAAATCATTTTCATTAAAATCAGTTATGATTACCTTTCAAGAACCACATCCCTAAATTATAATGCAGGGATGGGAAATATTCCATAGGCATTTGCTTTGTACGTATTTCACGTCTCTATTTGTGTGTGTGTGCGTGTGTGAACATTTGTGTGTGTTTGTGCTTGTGTGTGTGTGCATTTGGGCATGTATGTTTGTGTGAATATTTGTGTGTGTGTATGTGTGTGTGAATTTGTGCAAGTGTGTGTGTGTGTGTGTGTGTATGTGTGTGTGAATTTGTGCAAGTGTGTGTGTGTGTGTGTGTGTGTGTGTGTGTGTGTGTGTGCAGGTGCTGAGCAAGAAGAAGATGATTTGATACAATGGAAGAGACACACAGAGGTGGGGAATGTGAACAGCTGTCTGTTTCTGATGTTTCCACGTACAAACAGCTGCAGTGCCTGCGGGCTCTTGCTGTGTTTCAGCACTTGGGTGCTTCATTTAAGTCACACCTGATTGGTCACACCTGGTTTCTAAGGCCTAAATTGGCTGTACAAAACCTGTACTGTAGATACTGTGGCCCTCCAGGACTGGAGCTAAACCTGCAGACACTGCGGCCCTCCAGGACTGGAGCTAAACCAGCAGACACTGCGGCCCCCCAGGACTGGAGTTAAACCTGCAGACACTGCGGCCCTCCAGGACAGGAGTTAAACCTGCAGACACTGCGGCCCTCCAGGACTGGAGTTAAACCTGCAGACACTGCGGCCCTCCAGGACTGGAGCTAAACCTGCAGACACTGCGGCCCTCCAGGACTGGAATTAAACCTGCAGACACTGCGGCCCTCCAGGACTGGAGTTAAACCTGCAGACACTGTGGCCCTCCAGGACTGGAGTTAAACCAGCAGACACTGCGGCCCTCCAGGACTGGAATTAAACCTGCAGACACTGCGGCCCTCCAGGACTGGAGTTAAACCTGCAGACACTGCGGCCCTCCAGGACTGGAGTTAAACCTGCAGACACTGTGGCCCTCCAGGACTGGAGTTAGACCTGCAGACACTGCGACCCTCCAGGACTGGAGTTAAACCTGCAGACACTGTGGCCCTCCAGGACTGGAGTTAGACCTGCAGACACTGCGACCCTCCAGGACTGGAGTTAAACCTGCAGACACTGTGGCCCTCCAGGACTGGAGTTAGACCTGCAGACACTGCGACCCTCCAGGACTGGAGCTAAACCTGCAGACACTGCGGCCCTCCAGGACTGGAGCTAAACCTGCAGACACTGCGGCCCTCCAGGACTGGAGCTAAACCTGCAGATACTGGACCTCCAGGACTGAATTTTGAAATTGTTTATTTAAATCTAAACTTAATGATGTCCTGATGTATGATGTATAAGTGCTTTTCGGGAGCCCTCAGAGAAACTCTCTTTAACCAAACTGAGAAGCAGGTACAGAATAAACCCTGTGAAATTAAACAAACAATTTAATCAGTTGTTCTTTATTGCCGGGACTATGTCCCTGCAGCAGGTGAAGGCAGAGCTTCTGGAACAGATGCAGGCGTCTGTGAGCAACCTTCTGGATAAGGCCATCTCTGAGTCACTGCAGTCATACCCCCGCCAGGCACGCCCCATCGCCAGGGCCGACGGCTTGGCCAAGGGTAAATCCACCAGGTGAGGAAACCATCCCTGACACCAGGTGACAGGATGTGCCTCACTCACAGAGACCAGGTGACAGGATGTCCCTCACTCACAGAGACCAGGTGACAGGATGTGCCTCACTCACAGAGACCAGGTGACAGGATGTCCCTCACTCACAGAGACCAGGTGACAGGATGTCCCTCACTCACAGAGACCAGGTGACAGGATGTGCCTCACTCACAGAGACCAGGTGACAGGATGTGCCTCACTCACAGAGACCAGGTGACAGGATGTGCCTCACTCAGAGAGACCAGGTGACAGGATGTGCCTCACTCACAGAGGCCAGGTGACAGGATGTCCCTCACTCACAGAGACCAGGTGACAGGATGTCCCTCACTCACAGAGACCAGGTGACAGGATGTCCCTCACTCACAGAGACCAGGTGACAGGATGTGCCTCACTCACAGAGGCCAGGTGACAGGATGTGCCTCACTCACAGAGACCAGGTGACAGGATGTGCCTCACTCAGAGAGACCAGGTGACAGGATGTGCCTCACTCACAGAGACCAGGTGACAGGATGTGCCTCACTCACAGAGACCAGGTGACAGGATGTGCCTCACTCACAGAGGCCAGGTGACAGGATGTGCCTCACTCACAGAGACCAGGTGACAGGATGTCCCTCACTCACAGAGACCAGGCGACAGGATGTCCCTCACTCACAGAGCAGTGCTGCCCATCACGATCTTACATAACTGCCGAGCTTCTAGGCAATTCACCCTGTTAAGGCACTGTTCTAAATATAGCATGAGATAACAACATAACATAACATAACATAACATAACATACCATAACAACATAGCATAGCATAACATAACAGAAACTGCTGATCTCGTGATTTTTCAAGCACAACAGTCTCTTGGGTTTGCAGAAAATGGTGCAAAAAACTAAAAACATCCAGTGAGCAGCAGTTCTGCAGGCAAAATCGTGTTGTTAATAAGAGAAGTCAGAGGGAAAAGGCCAGAATGGTCAATGCTGACTTAAAGGTGGCAGTAACGCAAATAACCACACATTTCAACAGTGGTATGCAGAAGAGCATCTAAAAACACACAACTTGTCAAACCTCTCAGTGGATAGGCTACAGCAGCAGAAGCCAAATAAGTCTAAAAAATAAGTCTAATAAATACCTAATAAAGAGCTCACTGAGTTTATTTGTTCACCAAAGATTCATATAACAAATACATTTTTCTGCTATAAGATAGCTAGCTAGCTAACTGTCACTTCAGATGTCAGTCGCTGCTGGTAGTCGGATGAGTGTCACATTACGGTCAGAAGAGTCATGACTTTATAGATCAAGTGCATCTCAAACTAACTGATTTTTTATGCTCTTGCATTCTAAGTAGTTGACTTGTTGGTGCACTTGTAAGTCAAGATTGTAAGAACAATTACAGTGTCTCTTCTGTTCCATCTCTGGAGTGACCTGCATGATAATGAGCTGAAATTCTACCGGAGGTTATTGCAGTTATTGCATCTTTTTTGTTTGTTTCTAGAACCGACAGAATGGAAGACAGAAAGGTGTTCATGAACCGAAGATCCATACTGGAGTGAGTGTGTCAACATGGGCTGAGTGTGGAACCAGGGCTTTTGAATTACAGGGGAGCTAAGGAAAGCTCAACCCCTTAAAGAAACCTGAACTCTCCAACAGAGACTAGATCCCCTCCCCCCCCCAAAAGCAATAAAGTTTGGTGGGTTCCTAAAATAACACTTGATGTCCAAAATCAAATCAAACCCCCCAGAAATCACCCACCTCCCACCCCCAGTCCACAACCACACCCCCACACCAAACACTGGGTGGAACATTATCTCAGCAGATCACACACCAACAGTCACACCAGAAGGCACAGTCCTGTGTACTATGGAAGATCAGATTATGAAGCAGAATCATTTGGGGAGAATGAAACAGAGGTTGACCTGCAGTGAGATCTGGTGTTCTGGTCTTAAAGTGATCGCTCAGGCAAAATCAACATGAACACTGTCTGACTCAACTTACAGTACATCCAACACTGGCTGGCATCTTTAGAAAATAAAAGATATCATGGTTTGTGTATCTGTGGACAAGACACCAAAAAGACCTCCCAGTAACTTTACAAATTGGTCAGAAATATAGTTAATTTCGTAAT
>NC_083773.1:45626306-45646306 GCF_963514075.1 Conger conger | reverse complement strand
GGATAGGTAGACAGCATATCTCTGGATGTGGGAGGAAACTCAGAGGTACTCAGAAGAAACCCACACAGATGAGGGGAGAACATGCAAACGCCACACAGACAGACTCAGGTCTAACACAAGGGAGGAGCAGGGGTTTTAGACTAGCAGTCTCCAGTGAATATTCATGGTTTAGACTGGCAGCGTGCAGCAGCTGCATGCAGGAGGAATTACAGTGCTTTAACCCAAGATCACATTAACTGATCTTTATAATGCTGATTTAACAATCACTTCTGATAATTGAAAGCACTGGAGTTCTCAAACACTGAATTTTCGGAAGACCTGCAAACCATCAAAGGGTTAACCTGCTACAGTCAGTAAAGTCTAACTGCTCTGCACCTGCTGCTCTCAGTAAAGTCTTATATATGTATCCAGGGGAATAGGCTTTATCTGTATCCAGGGGAATAGTCTTTATCTGTATCCAGGGGAATAGGCTTTATCTGTATCCAGGGGAATAGTCTTTATCTGTATCCAGGGGAATAGTCTTTATCTGTATCCAGGGGAATAGTCTTTATCTGTATCCAGGGGGATAGTGTTTATATGTATCCAGGTGAATAGTCTTTATCTGTATCCAGGGGAATAGTCTTTATCTGTATCCAGGGGAATAGTCTTTATCTGTATCCAGGGGAATAGTCTTTATCTGTATCCAGGGGAATCTCCCAGACTGCCTACGTTCTCCAGCTACTTGTACTTCCTCTTCTGCCCTACGCTGATCTACAGAGAGTCCTACCCCAGGTGAGGCCGAACACACACACTGTGGCACATTTAACTCCTTTCTTCTTCTCCACATTAGTCCTTTATTTCTCCTGGTACACCCATTGCCTATATTGACTCAGAGGAGACATTGGATGAAGAAAAAACGAACATTAGATGAACAAAAATGAACGGCAGAACTGCTGCTCACTGGATGTTTTTAGTTTTTCACACTATCCTCTGCCAACTCTAGAGACAGTTGTGTGTGAAAATCCCAGGAGATCAGCAGTTTCTGAGATACTCGATACTCAAACCAATCTGTCTGGCACCTTGACATTCCACGGTCAATGTCACTTAGATCACATTTCTTCCCCATTCTGACATTTGGTCTGAAAAACAGCTGATGCTCTTGACCACGTCTGCATGCTTTTATGCATTTAGTTTCTGCCACATGATAGGTTGATTAAATATTTGCATTAACACACTGGCGTACAGGACTAATAAAGTGATCACTGAAAGAACATACTTATATAAATGCCAACCATTTACCATTTTCAGAAGGTCGACATTTCTGTATTATAAGTCCTTTTTTTGATTGGTCTCATGTAATATTCTGATATTTTGAGAGACTGGATTTTTGATGAGCTGTAAGCCATAATCATCAAGATTAAAACAAAAAAAGGCTTGAAATATTTCACTTTATGTGTAATAAATCTAGAATATATGAAAGTTTCACTTTTAGAATTAAATTAAAGAAGAAATGAACTTTTCCACGATATGCACATTTTTTGAGATGCACCTGTGTTATTATTATCTCGGAACAGGAACCCATACATAAGGTGGAACTACGTAAGAGTGACGTTTGCTCAGGTGAGTCAGTGTCCAGTTTCTGTGCTGCTAATGAAATTAAATGTCTCATCAGTTGCAACTGTTAGCCCGTCACAGGTTCAGAGGTTCACAGTTTCAACATTTTAAATTCTTTACATTTAGCAGTGAGTATTTAAGACTGTGTGTGTTTGAGCTCCTCTGTTCCCCTGCAGATCCTGGGCTGTTTGTTCTATGCGTATTTCGTCCTGGTGAGACTGTGCATTCCCGTCTTTATGAACGAGAACAACCAGCCCTTCAGCACTCGAACCCTGGTCCTCGCAGTCTTCCACTCCACTCTCCCAGGTACACAAGCTGCTGTCTCACCAGGGCCTCACCAGGGCCCTGTCTCACCAGGGTCTCACCAGGGCCCTGTCTCACCAGGGTCTCACCAGGGCCCTGTCTCACCAGGGTCTCACCAGGGCCCTGTCTCACCAGGGCCTCACTAGGGCCTCACCAGGGCCTCACCATGGTCTCACCAGGGCCCTGTCTCACCAGGGTCTCACCAGGGCCTCACCAGGGCCCTGTCTCACCAGGGCCTCACTAGGGCCTCACCAGGGCCCTGTCTCATCAGGGTCTCACTAGGGCCTCACCAGGGCCCTGTCTCACCAGGGCCTGTCTCACCAGGGTCTCACCAGGGTCTCACCAGGGCCTCACCAGGGCCTGTCTCACCAGGGCCCTGTCTCACCAGGGTCTCACCAGGGTCTCACCAGGGCCTCACCAGGGTCTCACCAGGGTCTCACCAGGGCCTCACCAGGGTCTCACCAGGGCCCTGTCTCACCAGGGCCTGTCTCACCAGGGTCTCACCAGGGTCTCACCAGGGCCTCACCAGGGTCTCACCAGGGCCCTGTCTCACCAGGGCCTGTCTCACCAGGGTCTCACCAGGGCATGTCTCACCAGGCAGCCTCACGCAGTTAGCTGGACCACTGCACAGAGCCAAGCCCTGACTGAAGTAAACAGCGCTGCTCTGGGTTTTACTGTGTGGGGTTATCTAACTCAGTAATCCTTCTTTGTGGAACAGGCCCTAAGTGGCAATTCCTTCTGTTAGATAGTAATTCAGTATGTAAATGTGAAACCCATAAACCATCAGGCACTACTGGGCTCATGAGTGTTTCTGTTATTAGTGATCTGTCACTCACTGACTGTAACCAATCGCTGCTCTTTAAGTGTGTGTGGGCTCAATGTGGGGATGCCTCTCTGGCCCTGGAATGCTGGGTAGGGGACAGTGAGTGTAGTTCCTGGTTAAGTGTGTTGGACTCAGTTTGGGAATGCCGTTTGGTCCCTCAGGAATGCTGGGTAGGGGACAGTGAGTGTAGTTCCTGGTTAAGTGTGTTGGACTCAGTTTGGGAATGCTGTTCGGCCCCTCAGGAATGCTGATCCTGCTGCTCTTCTTCTTTGCCTTCCTGCACTGCTGGCTCAACGCCTTCGCTGAGATGCTGCGCTTTGGTGACAGGATGTTCTACAAGGTGAGGACACACACTTTCACACAAACACAGACACACACACACTCATACAAACACATACACTCACACACACTCTCACACAAACACAGACACACACACACACTCATACAAACACATACACTCACACACACTCTCACACAAACACAGACACACACACACATGCACTCACACAAACACACACACACACACACACACACACACAAACACAGACACACACACACACACATACACTCACACACACTCTCACACAAACACAGACACGCACACACATATACTCACACATACACTCACACAAACACAGACACACACACACACACTCTCACACAAACACAGACATACACACACACATACACTCACACACACTCTCACACAAACACAGACACACACATACACTCACACACAGTCTCACAAAAACACATACACACACACACACACACACATTCTCACACAAACACATACACACACACATACACTCACACACTCACACACACTCACATGCACACACGCAAGCACATACCAATGCAATCCCTATACACACACTCACGCAGAGTCAAAGATGAACGCACATACACACTATTAGAATTATGTCGGTTTGATTCTCAGCTGGTACGCTGTTGTTGTACCATTGACCAAAGTTACTTAACCTGTAACAACAGCCAGCCGTGTATAATAATAAAAGTCTGTCATTAATCCTTTGCTCCTCTCTTTTCTCTCAGGACTGGTGGAACTCTACTTCCTTCACTAACTACTATCGGACCTGGAATGTGGTGGTCCATGACTGGCTGTATTCCTATGTGTATCAAGACTTCCTCTGGGTAAGGTCCCCTCACCATCAATCCTGATACAGCAGGGCCCTGTTTCACAAAGCAGGATTACTGAGTTAGCTGGATAACTGGGCCCTGTTTCACAAAGCAGGATTACTGAGTTAGCTGGATAACTGGGCCCTGTTTCACAAAGCAAGATTACTGAGTTAGCTGGATAACTTTCACATTACATTACATTACATTGCATTAACGCTCTTATCCAGAGCCAAACAATGCTTACCTAGCCAAACAAAATATCCTAATACACAAGTAAATATCACAGGTAAAGTCAATAATTAAGGTTTACAGGGAGGTAGGGAGGGACAGGGAGAGGCGCAGCTTGAAGATGGCAAGAGATTCTGCTGTTCTGACCTCCACGGGGAGTTTGTTCCACCACTGTGGAGCCAGAACAGACAGTAGTCATGAACGGGAGGTGGAGGTTCGGAGAGGGGGAGGCGCCAAGTGGCCTGTGGAGGCCGAACGAAGATGTCTGGCAGGGGTGTAGGGTCTGATGATTTAACGAGGTAAGCTGGAGCTGACCCCTTAACTGCTTGGAAGGCTAGCACCAATGTCTTGAATTTGATGTGAGCCATGACAGGGAAGTAAGCAGGGGGGTGACATGCGAGTGTTTGGGAAGGTTAAAGACCAGACGAGCTGCTGCATTCTGGAAAAGTTGGAGGGGTCTGATGGCGGACGCTGGGAGGCCAGCCAAGAGGGAGTTACAGTAGTCCAGGTGGGACAGAACCATCGCTTGGACCAGGTGCTGGGTCAAGTAGGGGGTGAGAAAGGGGCGGATTCTCCGTATGTTGTATAGGAAGAACCTGCATGACCGGGTCACTGCCGCTATGTTCCTTGCACAGGGTGATGGCGTGAGTGTGGTATCCCCTAGGGAAATGGAGAGATCCAGATGGGGAGAGGTAATGGCAGGAATTAATATAATTTCAGTCTTACCTGGGTTGAGCTTTAGATGGTGGTTGTCCATCCAACTCTGGATATCACTCAGGCAAGCAGAGATGCAGGCTGAAACCTGTGTGTCAGATGGTAGGAATGAGATGAAGAGTTGGGTATCATCCACATAGCAGTGGTAGGACAGACCATGTGCAGTGATAACAGGGCCAAGGGAACGAGTGTAAAGAGAGAAGCGGGCCAAGGACTGAGCCCTGGGGAACTCCTGTGGCAAGGGGCTGAGGTGTCGATAACGTACCAGCCTAGGCGACCTGGAAGGAGCAACCAGAGAGGTGGGACCCGATCCAGTTCAGGGCTGTGCCACAGATCCCCATTGCTGACAGGGTGGACAGGAGGATGGAGTGATCCACAGTGTCAAAGGCAGCAGAGAGATCTAGAAGAATGAGGACAGAGGAGAGGGAGGCTGCTCGTGCGGCATGAAGTGATTCACTGACGGAGAGGAGCGCGGTCTCTGTCGAGTGGCCCGATCTGAAGTCAGACTGATGGGGGTCTAGCAGGGTGTTTTTAGAAAAGAAAGACAAAAGTTGATTAGAAGCAGCTTGTTCGACTGTTTTAGAAAAGGAAGAAGAGATAATTCTGGATGATGGAAGTGTAGGGAAGGCTTTATTCGCAGCGGGGTGATGTGGGCCCTCTTAGAGGATGATGGAAAACAAAGCAGGATTACTGAGTGAGACGGATAACTGCACTCTTTTGAGTTCCTCAGTAAAAACCAGGAACTCATCAAGCTGGAATTTGGACTGAAGTAAAGAGCTGTTCAAGGTTTTACTCAGTACAGTTATCCCGCTAACGCAATAATGCTCCTTTGTGAAACAGGCCCTGCTCTGGGTTTTACTCAGCACAATTATCCAGCTTACGCAATAATGCTGCTTTGTGAAACAGGGCTCTGTTTTGTTATAGCGGATGATTGATGTCTTCCTTATGTGATTATTTGCCTTATACTTTCTTAAATGAATTCATGTTCAAAAATGTAAATTTCAAATTTTTTGTTATGTCAAAATATTATTATGCAGCTTCAGTCTCTCTGATTGGTTGAATGCTGATCTGAAGCACACACTCTGATCTCTGAACTCCCACCTCTCTGACCCCTAACCCTTGACCCCTGCCCTCCCAGCTTTCCAGACGTCGCTGTCGAACCATCGCCATGCTGTCTGTGTTCATTATGTCGGCATTGGTGCATGAATATGTCCTCACCTTCGGCTTTGGGTTTTTCTACCCCGTCCTGTTCTGCCTCTTCGCTGTCATTGGAGGTAAGTGTGTTAAGAGAGCTGTAATGCACAGGTCACATCCGTCTGTTAAGGGAGATGTAACGTGCAGGTCGCATCCGTCTGTTAAGGGAGATGTAACGTGCAGGTCGCATCCGTCTGTTAAGGGAGATGTAACGTGCAGGTCGCATCCGTCTGTTAAGGGAGATGTAACGTGCAGGTCGCATCCGTCTGTTAAGGGAGATGTAACGTGCAGGTCACATCCTTCTGTTAAGGGAGATGTAACGTGCAGGTCACATCCGTCTGTTAAGGGAGATGTAACGCACAGGTCACATCCGTCTGTTAAGGGAGGTGTAACACGCAGGTCACATCCGTCTGTTAAGGGAGATATAATGTGCAGGTCACATCCGTCTGTTAAGGGAGATGTAATGGGCAGGTCACATCCGTCTGTTAAGGGAGATGTAACACGCAGGTCACATCCGTCTGTTAAGGGAGATGTAATGTGCAGGTCGCATCCATCTGTTAAGGGACATGATTACATTACATTTTACATTTTTGTCATTTAGCAGACGCTTTTAATCCAAAGCGACTTACAAGTGCATAGGTTCCATTACATTACATTACATTAATGGCATTTGGTAGACACTCTTATCCAGAGCAACGTTCAACAAAGTGCAAAGTACATACCCATAACCAGGGATAAGTGCGCTTATAGATCCTAGAGGGAAGTACAATTTCAGCTGCTACCTGCACAACAAAGATAAGGACCAGGGCCTATTTGATCATCGGAATTATTATTATTTTTTTTTTTATTATTATTTTTTTTTTAATAATATCACACGATGCAAATATAGGAATAAACGGCTTACCTAGCCAAACAAAACTAGGAGAGGCATCATCCTAATTACAGACAACAGTTAAGGTTCACAGGGAGGGAGGGAGCGGTGGGGAGAGGTGCAGCTTGAAGAGGCGCAGCTCTGCAGATTCAGATTCTGCTGTTCTGACCTCAACAGGGAGTTCATTCCACCACCGTGGAGCCAGAACAGACAGTAGTCGTGAGCGTGAGGTGAAAGTGCTGAGAGGGGGAGGTGCCAGGCGGCCTATAGAGGCTGAACGAAGAGGTCTGGCAGGGGTGTAGGGTCTGATGATCTTTTGGAGGTAAGCTGGGGCTGACCCCTTAACTGCTTGGAAGGCTAGCACCAATGTTTTGAATTTGATGCAAGCCATGACAGGCAGCCAGTAGAGGGAAGTAAGCAGGGGGTTGATATGAGAGTGTTTGGGAAGGTTGAAGACCAGATGAGCTGCTGAATTGAAGTTGGAGAGGTCTGATGGCGGACACTGGGAGGCCAGCCAAGAGGGAGTTGCAGTAGTCCAGGTGGGACAAAACCATTTATTGGACCAGGAGCTGGGTAGGGGGGGAGAAAGAGGCAGATCCTCCGTATGTTGTAGAGGAGGAACCTGTATGACCGGGTCACCGCCGCAATGTTCTCAGAGAGGGACAGTCTGCTGTCCATCACCACACTGAGGTTCCTTGCACAGGGTGATGGCGTGAGTGTGGTATCCCCTAGGGCAGGGGTCGGCAACCCTGGTCCTGGAGAGCCGCAGGGTGTGCTGGCTTTCGTTGTTACTTGGCATTAATTGATCAATGAAAGCCGTTGATTGCACAGTTAACTCACCTCACCTGGTTTCTTGGGTCTGAATCGGTTGCTTATTTTAAGGTGGAGACGAAAGCCAGCACACCCTGCGGCTCTCCAGGACCAGGGTTGCCGACCCCTGCCCTAGGGAAATGGAGAGATCCAGATGGGGAGAGGTAATAGCAGGAATGAAGATCATTTCAGTCTTACCTGGGTTGAGCTTTAGATGGTGGTTGTCCATCCAGCTCTGGATGTCACTCAGGCAAGCAGTGATGCGGGCTGAAACCTGTGTGTCAGATGGTGGGAATGAGAAGAAGAGTTGGGTATCGTCCGCATAGCAGTGGTAGGACAGACCATGAGCGATAATAACAGGGCCAAGGGAACTAATTTAAACATGCAGGTTGCATCTATATGTTAGGGAGATGTAATGGGCAGGTCACATCTGTCTGTTAAGGGAGAAGATGTAATGGGCAGGATGCATCTGTCTGTTAAGGGAGATGTAACATGAAGGTGGCATTCGTCTGTTAAGAGAGATGTCAGTCAGGGGCCAATAATTCTGGAGCTCACTGTATTTTTCAATGCACTTAGCTGGAACCTTTGCATATAGCTTAGCATCAGAATTATTTTAAAGAAAATGGTCTACATCTTGTGGGGTCTTTATTTATCTTCAGAAATGCAGATATGATGGGAGGGTTAGAGTGATGATCTCTCTATGATGGGAGGGTTAGGGTGGTGATGCTCTCTCTATGATGGGAGGGTTAGGGTGATGATCTCTCTATGTTGGGAGGGTGAGGGTGATGATCTCTATATGATGAGAGGGTTAGGGTGGTGATCTCTCTATGATGGGAGGGTTAGGGTGGTGATGATCTCTCTATGATGGGAGGGTTAGGGTGATGATCTCTCTATGATGGGAGGGTTAGGGTGGTGATGCTCTCTCTATGATGGGAGGGTTAGGGTGATGATCTCTATGTTGGGATGGTTAGGGTGGTGATGATCTCTCTATGGTGGGAGGGTTAGGGTGATGATCTCTCTATGATGGGAGGGTTAGGGTGATGATCTCTCTATGTTGAGAGGGTGAGGGTGATGATCTCTCTATGTTTGGAGGGTTAGGGCGATGATCTCTCTATGATGGGAGGGTTAGGGTGGTGATGCTCTCTCTATGATGGGAGGGTTAGGGTGATGATCTCTATGTTGGGATGGTTAGGGTGGTGATGATCTCTCTATGTTGAGAGGGTGAGGGTGATGATCTCTCTCTGATGGGAGGGTTAGGATGATGATCTCTCTATGATGGGAGGGTTAGGGTGATGATCTCTCTATGTTGGGAGGGTTAGGGTGATGATCTCTCTATGATGGGAGGGTTAGAGTGATGGTCTCTATGGTGGGAGGGTTTGGGTGATGATCTCTCTATGATGGGAGGGTTAGGGTGATGATCTCTCTATGTTGGGAGGGTTAGGGTGGTGATCTCTCTATGGTGGGAGGGTTAGGGTGATGATCTCTCTATGTTTGGAGGGTTAGGGCGATGATCTCTCTATGATGGGAGGGTTAGGGTGATGATCTCTCTATGTTGGGAGGGTTAGGGTGATGATCTCTCTATGTTGGGAGGGTTAGGGCGATGATCTCTCTATGATGGGAGGGTTAGGGTGGTGATGATCTCTCTATGTTGGGAGGGTTAGGGTGATGGTCTCTCTATGTTGGGAGGGTTAGGGTGATGATCTCTCTATGTTGGGAGGGTTAGGGTGATGATCTCTCTATGTTTGGAGGGTTAGGGCGATGATCTCTCTATGATGGGAGGGTTAGGGTGGTGATGCTCTCTCTATGATTGGAGGGTTAGGGTGATGATCTCTATGTTGGGATGGTTAGGGTGGTGATGATCTCTCTATGGTGGGAGGGTTAGGGTGATGATCTCTCTATGATGGGAGGGTTAGGGTGATGATCTCTCTATGTTGAGAGGGTGAGGGTGATGATCTCTCTCTGATGGGAGGGTTAGGATGATGATCTCTCTATGATGGGAGGGTTAGGGTGATGATCTCTCTCTGATGGGAGGGTTAGGATGATGATCTCTCTATGATGGGAGGGTTAGAGTGATGGTCTCTATGGTGGGAGGGTTTGGGTGATGATCTCTCTATGATGGGAGGGTTAGGGTGATGATCTCTCTATGTTGGGAGGGTTAGGGTGGTGATCTCTCTATGATGGGAGGGTTAGGGTGATGATCTCTAAATGATGGGAGGGTTAGGGTGGCGATGATCTCTCTATGATGGGAGGGTTAGGGTGATGATCTCTATGTTGGGAGGGTTAAGGTGGTGATGATCTCTCTATGTTGGGAGGGTTAGGGTGATGATCTCTCTATGTTGGGAGGGTTAGGGTGATGATCTCTCTATGATGGGAGGGTTAGGGTGATGATCTCTCTATGTTGGGAGGGTTAGGGTGGTGATGTTCTCTCTATGTTGGGAGGGTTAAGGTGGTGATGATCTCTCTATGTTGGGATGGTTAGGGTGATGATCTCTCTATGTTGGGAGGGTTAGGGTGATGATCTCTCTATGATGGGAGGGTTAGGGTGATGATCTCTCTATGTTGGGAGGGTTAGGGTGGTGATGTTCTCTCTATGTTGGGAGGGTTAGGGTGGTGATGATCTCTCTATGTTGGGAGGGTTAGGGTGGTGATGATCTCTCTATGTTGGGAGGGTTAGGGTGATGATCTCTATGTTGGGAGGGTTAGGGCGATGATCTCTATGTTGGGAGGGTTAGGGTGATGATCTCTCTATGTTGGGAGGGTTAGGGTGGTGATGATCTCTCTATGTTGGGAGGGTTAGGGTGATGATCTCTCTCTGATGGGAGGGATGTACTGGAGGGTGTTTAGTTTGGAACTGTAAATATATTAATCTGCAGATCAAACATTGATTGGACACAGGCAAAGCATGTTTGTATTTGAGAGCATGGTGCTTAACCTGACTGTGGGAGGAAAGAAGGCCACACATTCCATTCTTCAGGGGTTTCCTGTCACAAAACTTAAACAGTTAAAGGTAAATTCAATTCACAGGACAGGAAATAAAAGCTAGCACTTGCAATTTGCAAAAAGGGTATTGTTCTGTTATTTTAATTATTTAAATGGTATACTGATTTTCAGAAAGATGCACATGAAGGTGTTAGTTGGTAAGTGATTTAGTTTGCAAAACACAAGCTAATTGGAATGCAAAAAAACCCCAAAAACAGACACCATTTCTGGCATTAAACATGAATTATTTCTTATTATCAACATTTACCTTCATATATTATAATGTTCTGACTGTCTGTCTACCTGTGTCTGTCTGTCTGTCTGTCTGTCTATCTGCTGTCTGTACACACATCCATGCCTCCACAGTGGTGTTCAACTTCACCATGACCGACAAGCGCAAGAGTCCCATCTGGAACATTATTTTGTGGATCTGCCTGTTCATTGGCCAGGGGGTCCTGGTGTGCCTCTACTGCCAGGAGTGGTACGCCCAGAAACACTGCCCTCCCGCTGGCGTGAGTTCTGCCCGGCAACAGACATGCGCGCATACACATGCGCACACACACACACGCATACACACGCGCACACACACACACACGCATGCGCATGCACAGACACACACACGCATACACACGCGCACACACACACGCACGCGCATGCACAGACACAGACACACATGCACACAGGCAGAAATACACACACACACACACGCATGCACAGACACAGACACACACGCGCACACACACACGCACGCGCATGCACAGACACAGACACACATGCACACAGGCAGAAATACACACACACACACACACATGCACACACGCCCATGCACGCACACAAGCAGACACACATGCACACATACACATTCACACACATGTACGCACATATGCACATGTACACACATGCATACACAGTCACGTACTCAAACCTCACAACATCCCATGACACACACTCTCAAACCCAGCCTTGGGGAACCATGTGTGTGCTGGTTCTTGTTCACACTCTGAAGTGGAACAAGCTTGTGCCAATGTGTGCTGACGGATATCCCGATGCCACATGTCACATGGCTATCCCATGAAGAATAAATGCACTGTAAGGGACAAGGCAAGACCATTTCAATCAGCCAGATCAAACGATGCTTTCATTCTCTGTAAAAGATTGTGTGCACCATTATTCAACATCAGAAGTGACATTTAAAGTTATGCATTTAGGAGTCAACAAGCAAATCTGCCTTGTGTTAAAAAATCCTAGCTAAAAATTCCAGTTCACATAGGGGCCCTTGTCCTGTATGAAAACAATAAACAATAAACACACAACAAAACACGTTCATGCAAACCCTACCTCACAGGAGTTGCTCATGAATTTATTAAGCAAATTATGTCCCTGCATGCATCGGGTGATATAAACACACAGGACAGGCCTGAGTGCATGTGTGTGTATACGTGTGTGTGTGTGTGTGTGTGTGTGTGTGGACAGGTGCATCTCAAAAAATTAGAATATCAGGGAAAAGTTCATTTTTTTCCGTAATTTAATAAAACAAAAATATATTTCATATATTCTAGATTCATTATACATCAAATTAAATATTTCAAGCCTTTTTTTGCTTTAATCTTGATGATTACGGCTTACAGCTCATGAAAATAAAAAATCCAGTATCTCAAAATATTAGAATATTACATAAGACCAATCAAAAAAAGGATTTATAATACAGAAATGTCGACCTTCTGAAAAGTATGTTCATTTATGGACTCGGTACTTGGTCGGGTAATCATGGGGCAGACTGCTGACTTGACAGTTGTCCAGAAGACACTCATTGACACCCTCCACAGGGAAGGTAAGCCCCACAGAAGGTCATTGCTCAAAGGGCTGGCTGTTTGCAGAGTGCTGTATCAAAGCATATTCATGGAAAGTTGACTGGAAGGGAAACGTGTGGTAGGAAAAGGTGCACAAGCAACAGGGATGACCACAGCCTTGAGAGGATTGTCAAGCAAAGCCAATTCAAGAACTTGAGGGAGCTTCACAAGGAGTCGACTGAGGCTGGAGTCAGTGCATCAAGAGCCACCACGCACAGACGTGTCCAGGAAATGGGCTACGTGTGTCCCATACCTAGTGTCAAGCCACTCCTGAACCAGAGACAACATCAGAAGCATTTTACCTGGGCTAAGGAGAAAAAAAACTGGACCGTTGCTCAGTGGTCCAAAGTCTTCTTTTCAGATGAAAGTACATTTTGCATTTCATTTGGAGATCAAGGTCCCAGAGTCTGGAGGAAGAGTGGAGAGGCACAGAATCCAAGTTGCATGAAGTCCAGTTTCCACAGTCAGTGATGATTTGGGGTGCCATGTCATCTGCTGGTGTTGGTCCATTGTGTTTCATCAAGTCCAGAGTCAATGCAGCCTCTACCAGGAGATTTTAGAGCACTTCATGCTTCCGTCTGCTGACAAGCTTTATGGAGATGCTGATTTCCTTTTCCAGCAGGACTTGGCACCTGACCACAGTGCCAGAACTACTAGTAACTGGTTTGCTGACAATAGTATTCCTGTGCTTGATTGGCCAGCCAACTCGCCTGACCTGAACCCCATAGTGAATCTATGGGTTATTGTCAAGAGGAAGATGAGAGCAACCTGGGCTTCATAACACCTCAGCAGTGCCACAGGCTGATTGCCTCCATGCCATGCCGCATTGATGCAGTAATTTGTGCAAAAGGAGCCCTGACCAAGTATTGAGTGCATAAAAGAAGGTCAACATTTCTGTATTATGAATCAATTTGATTGGTCTTATGTAATAGTCTAATATTTTGAGATACTGGATTTTTGATGAGCTGTAAGCCGCAATCATCAAGATTAAAACAAAAAAAGCCTTGAAATATTTTAGTGTATGTGTAATGAATGTAGAATATATGAAAGTTTCACTTTTTGAATTCAATAACTTTTTTGAGATGCACCTGTATGTGTATGTATGTGTGTGCGTATATGTGTGTGGGTGTGTGTTTGTGTGTGTATGCATGTGTGTGTTTGTGTGTGTATGTATGTGTGTGCATGTGTATGTATATTTGTGTATGTATGTGTATGTACGTATGTATGTGTGTATGTATGTGTGTGTGTATGTATGTATGTATGTGTGTTTCTGTGTGTATGTATGTGTGTGTTTGTGGTTTGTGTATGTATGTGTGTGTGTGTGTGTGTGTGTGTGTGTGTGAGCTGCACACTGCCTGTGTAAGAACAAGCACAGAGAATGTGCAGTGTTCGGGCCTTGCTGCAGGAACAGGGATTATAGTCTGGGAGGGAGTGTTTACGTGGCTGTAATCTGCGGGTAATTCCCCAGATGTGGGAATCCTGGACTGAGTCACAGATGGCATGTGCTGCAATCAGCTCCCTCAGAAACAGACCCAGCAGTGTAGCAGACAGGCCATGCTGACTTCAACAAACAAAAAAACAAACTGACTTCAAACAGACAGAAATAGGTATTCATTATTGAATACATGCACAAACAAATCATATATTGAGAATGGGGGAGAAGATAGTCTGTAATCTTAACATTACAGCAGGAAGGACATTCCAAACTAAACTAATCATGGTTAAAACGTTTTCTTTTCTTAGCTTGTGGAAAGTTGCACGTTTCTAGGTGAGAAACGGAAAAAAATGGTCAAAATGGAAAATAAAATGGAAAAAAAGAAATATGTATGAACTACTTGGATGCAGGTCAAATTTTAACAACATTCCTGCAGATTCCTGACAATTGTTTAAGTAAACATGTTCCTGATTAAAACATAATCACACAATTTATTTTTTAAATATTGGTTTAAAAGGTTTTGTTCCCTGTTTGAAAACTGTAATCTGCCTGACATTTCACTGCTGTCAAAAGCGTCAAACCATTAGACCCAGATCTGGCTGTGAGCCCCCAGACGTAGAAGTTTAAAATCCTTTTTCCTGTTTTTCTTGGTGGAGCAGGAGAGCTTTTGGGAGCTGGTGATTCCCCGCTCCTGGTCCTGCAGCTACCAGCAGTGATGTCCTTCCCCCCGTGGCCAGCAGGGGGAGCCATGCAGCTGTCGGCCAATCAGCTGCTCCGCAGAGCCAAGGTCACGACCTCTCTCTGTGGCGCCTGCTGTGACCTCACCACTGGCTCTCCGTGTTCCGACAACACAGGAATCCAGCGGACTGGATCTACGGCTGCAGCACAAATCTAAACCAGCAGCTACTAAGGAAAATACAATGGGAGATTATGAAGGGAGGAACCATGGATGATTATCTCTGTATTTACTTGCAGAGCTACTCATTCACACTGAAACCCTTTTATTTCAACACACAGTTCCAGCTGGAACATTGGGTTCATTTATTTTTAATGGTACCTAAGAGAAATCAATTAATTATCAATGCTCGGATTTAAGCATATTAACTTTTTGTAATCCCCATACTTAAGTTAAAACTTTAGTTTATATATTTTTTACATATTTCCTTGTAACTGCCTTAATATTAATATTAAAGTACAATATTCAATAGTAAGATGTCCAACTTGCTTTGCACTTCACTGAAAACAGTTTACCTGCAATGTGTATCTGGGTAATAAAATCAGATTTCATAGGAACAAATATGGGATATGGTGTAAAAAGGTAAGAAAAGACAGAACCTATCTGTGTTACTCCCCAACAGACACACAGCGCACGTTCTGCATTACTGCCAGGCCAGGACACATACCATGACAAGCAAAGTCCTCACTGCTAAATCAACTCTGAACAGCAGTTACAGGGGCCCATTGGGGACAGGTATAAAGGGCCCACTGGGGACAGGTATAAAGGGCCCATTGGGAACAGGTATAAAGGGCCCACTGGGGACAGGTATAAAGGGGGACAGGTATAAAGGGCCCATTGGGGACAGGTATAAAGGGGGACAGGTATAAAGGGCCCTTTAGGGACAGGTATAAATAGCCTTCAGCACCTCTCCGGGTTCCAACACACTATGGGCCCTCTGTGTGAGTTGAGCATCAGGGTGTTGTCAGAGTTTTCTCAGACCTCCAGCGCTCTTCCTTGCTGACTGAGTAAACGTGTGGGGTGTCAGAGTAAGATATTCAGGTCTGAGTGCTTTTTACTCTTATTGAGTACATTTTACATCTTGAACTTATATGAAGTCTATTATTTATATTAACCCTGGGCATTTGTGTGTGCACAAAGTGTGATAGTATCCTTAATGGTGTAATCAGTACGGCACACCAACTGCACCCAAACCGCTATTTCAAACATTAGCACAGCGGCACATAACCAGGTCAGATCAATGCTCCATGTGGACCACAGCAGAGCTGTGCTGATGGGAGAGACGTGGCTCAGACAGACCAGGCCAGGGTAGGGTTCTACTGCAGAGACAGGCCAGGGTAGGGTTCTACTGCAGAGACAGGCCAGGGTTCTACTGCAGAGACAGGCCAGGGTAGGGTTCTACTGCAGAGACAGACCAGGGTAGGGTTCTACTGCAGAGACAGGCCAGGGTAGGGTTCTACTGCAGAGACAGGCCAGGGTAGGGTTCTACTGCAGAGACAGGCCAGGGTAGGGAAGGGTTCTACTGCAGAGACAGGCCAGGGTAGGGTTCTACTGCAGAGACAGGCCAGGGTAGGGAAGGGTTCTACTGCAGAGACAGGCCAGGGTAGGGTTCTACTGCAGAGACAGGCCAGGGTAGGGTTCTACTGCAGAGACAGGCCAGGGTAGGGTTCTACTGCAGAGACAGGCCAGGGTAGGGTTCTACTGCAGAGACAGGCCAGGGTAGGGTTCTACTGCAGAGACAGGCTTTTCCATGCTTGATTGATCTTGCCTGGTTCAATTCAGCCAACCAAAAGGACCAGAAGGTGGGGTTCACACTTTTTGACAGAATTTCACAGGTTCCAATTCATCAGACAAGCTCAGTAAAGTGTAGAAAAGCATTTGAATCCAAAACAATGATGTATTTGACTCAGGTGTGTTCTCCACAGCCTGCTGGGGGTTACTGCAGTGTAGATCTGCTCAAACAGGAATTCAGTTCCTTCTATGATTTCCTCCTCTCATATCCTGCTAAATGTGGCTCTGTCTATGAAACTAGTGTTCCTGTTTCTAGGTGCCTGTCTATTTAGTGTTATGTACAATTCTCTAATTTCAGTCTCAGTTCCTCTAATTCCTTCCAGTGGTGTCACCACAGCCTTGACTAGATCACCACCTGCCTTCCTGTCTGTCTGTCTGTCCGCTGGCGAGAGTAACTGTTAGGGAAATTAGAGAATACATAAACCTAAATGACTGAGTGGTGGACTGTAGAGTGGAGTATAGAGTGGTGGATTATAGAGTGGTGTATCATAGAGTGGTGGAGTATAGAGTGGATTATAGAGTGGTGGAGTATAGAGTGGATTATAGAGTGGTGTATCATAGAGTGGTGGAGTATAGAGTGGTGGATTATACAGTGGTGGAGTATAGAGTGGATTATAGAGTGGTGGAGTATACAGTGGTGGAGTATAGAGTGGATTATAGAGTGGTGTATCATAGAGTGGTGGAGTATAGAGTGGTGGATTATACAGTGGTGGAGTATAGAGTGGATTATAGAGTGGTGGACTGCAGTGTAAAGCATTGGACTGAGATGGTGTGTTCTCCCCAAATTACTCTCTCCAATGGCCCTATGGGGTTTGCAACTATAAACACAAACACTCAAGTTTCTGAGAAAGGCTTTATGGTTATTGTAAACTTAATTATCTGCAGGTGGGAACCAGAACCTATGGGTGATGGATTTAGAGTCGTGGTCCTCACTCCTGGTCCTGGAGTTCTGCAGGGTGTACTGATTTTTCACCTTAATATCGGATAATGATAATGATAAACTCTCTCTTAAAGTTCACTAAAATATGTTTCTGAAAACACAAAAAAAAGCAAAACACACACTAAAGACAGCAGTACAGACCGATATTGACCCATGGATGACCCATAAAAAACTATCACATCGCAGTCCTCTTGGAGCAAAACCCTGAAAACAGGATTTCTCACACAAGACATTGATGCTGATTAACATAGTTAGCATTCAGGACACAGACTTGTTAGGAATGTTTTATTGGCTTACTCATAACTCTACATTCCCACAAAAATAGAAGACAAATTAACAGCAAATATTTTAAAAATGCATGTTTTTAAACGCAAACGTAGTACAATGTAGTGCAGCAGAAAAAAACCTAAAAAAACGAAAACACAAAGAAAAGAGGAGTGCACTGAGACATGACGGATGAGCTACACACGGCTGTGTGAGAGAAATCAAGGAGAAAGAAAGAGGGATTGCATCAGTTTTCAGAGAGCAAGCAGAAGGGGGAGGGGAGAGAGGATTAGGGCCTGTGAATCTGTGCTCGCTCGCCCACTTTCTCCCAGAACCCTACCCTGGCTGCTTCTGTGGCATAGTGGCAGGGATCGCTGAGGTCAGAGAGGAAAAGCAGCTTTTGCTGGTTCATCTCCATATCTATGCACCTCTGAAAGCACCACAATGTTTTTATTCCCTAATGCGTACCTGGCTGGTTCATCTCCGTATCTATGCACCCCTGAAATCAGCACAATGTTTTTATTCCCTAACTGGTTCACAGGCTGGAGCCAGAGGCTTCTAGAACCCTCCACAGGGGTAACTAAAGCTATATACAGAAGGTCCCTTTGACAGGAAGTGGTTGGGGGCAAAGGAAGCGGTTGAGGGGTGCACAAAAAGTGGGATTGGGAGCACAGGAAGTGGGAGGATGGGGGCACAAAAAGTGGGATGGGGGCACAGGTAGTGGGTGGATGGGGGCACAGGAAGTGGGAGGATGGGGGCACAGGAAGTGGGTGGATGGGGCACAGGAAGTGGGTGGATGGGGGGCACAGGAAGTGGGTGGATGGGGCACAGGAAGTGGGAGGATGGGGGCACAGGAAGTGGGTGGATGGGGGCACAGGAAGTGGGTGGATGGGGGCACAGGAAGTGGGTGGGGCACAGGAAGTGGGTGGATGGGGGGCACAGGAAGTGGGAGGATGGGGGCACAGGAAGTGGGTGAGCACCATGAGTGTCTCAGCAGAGGCAGGTATCAGGTGCCTGCCTGACACAGGGGTGCACCACACCCCCATGCAGCTGTGTGTGGGACTCCTGATGTGCCCAGGTGAGTCATCTGGAGCCACACCCGCGGGAACGTTTCAGGGGCAAAATACCAAACCAAAAAATCACACAAGGCAATACCAACATTGCTACAAAGACAAAGCTGAAAGTGATCTTGCAAAGCAAGCGTTCCACCTCTCCTCATTTAACAGCCATAAACAACTAACACATCAAAATAATCTGAAAAAAAGCCATTCTAAATACAGTACCAATCATGGATTGTGTTGCTATAGTGCCTTTTGCATCTTGACCTCAAACAGTTTCACAACTCATCTCATCTCAACAGGGGGAGGGAAACAGCGCTGTCCAGATTGATTAAAACAAGCTGAATGTAGAAGTGAGTGAAGCAACCTGCTGTTGACCTCCATTACAAGCCAGAGACAGACGCAAAACAAAGCTCTCCAGCCTTTGGATCTGACTGCCCTGATTAAACACAAACACTCACCCCTCAACACTACACAGTGGCTCTCAAGAGCAAGTGCTTTCTGCTGCTAAGTGCATGTATGCTTACATTACCTGTCCATATGAATATATACAGTATATACACACCAAATTCATCAACCGGTGTGCCTTTGAATTCCTCACAGTCTGCTGTGGCCGACGTTCTAACAGCCTTGTAGAGTAAAAGAATGACTTTTTGCGTAGTTAAAAGCCAGCACTGCACTGGAGGGTTCCAGTTTGGGGTGGTGGGGTGGGCGGGTTGTGCCCCATCTCTCTGTCCTGCACATTTCACATTTAAAGTGGAATAATTGAGTAACTGTGAATACAAATAACTACTGAAGGAAATGTGTGGCAGTATTCATGCCTGTTTCTGTGTTCAGTATGACCATGGTCCTCTAAAGGTGCCTTTTCTGATAAAGCGTTCTGATAGGCCAAAGATACACACAAGCGTGCACTCACACACACACACACACACACACATGCACACACACTGGCTCCTGTTTATTTTAATAAACAGCCACCAGAGGAGGAACTCAGACCAGGAAGTCTGTTTACCCCCAGGGACTGGGCATGCCCAACAATGAGGTGTAGAGCTAAGGTGCCTGTAAAAATCGCAGCCAATCACAGAAGAGCTTGTACACACTTCAGCCAATCACACACCGGCTGACACACTCAATCCAGAGTCGGTGGCGTTGGAGGTCCTGATAAGAGGTTTTCTGCCCTGACGTCATCCCCTGAAGCCCTCTCGTACTGAATGTATGTGTGTGAGTTACGCACCAACCAAAGAGCACCGTCAGTGGATTTACGGTCAGATGAG
>NC_083773.1:45601306-45621306 GCF_963514075.1 Conger conger | reverse complement strand
AAGGAGAAAGAGAGAGGGCGGGGAGAGAAAGAGAGAGAATTACATTAGCCTTCCTCAAATTAGCACTCACCTAAAAGCCACTTGACTGATTTTCCTCACTAATCTACAAAATGTACGCATAGTACATTAGGCACTGTTCCAAAAATTAGCCTCCATTAGCCTTCACTAACAATCACAACCATTTTACTTTCCTTCCAACTTAATCACAACCATTTTACTTTCCTTCCAACTTATTGTATGTCTTTTTCAAATGTAGTGGGTTTGAAAATATTAGTTTATAAATTAACTGTTTATCTAGCACAAAATTGAGGCAGGATGCCCCTGACCTCCACAAATCCAGAGAAGAAAAGAGGCAGAAAACAGAGAGGAGGAACGTGAAGGAGAGAGCGTGTGCCACACCTGTCTGTGGAAAGTGGGTTTCAAACCTCAATAATGCAATGACATCACACACACACACACACGTGCTCGAACACACACACACACACGCGCGTGTGTACCCACACACTCACACACACACACACACTTCAGCACTGTACATCAGTACATCAAAGATTATTATTACTTTTACTATTTTTATATTTTTCCCAATTTTGCAGCCAAAGCCCAGCAAAAGCAATAAGCACAAGCCATAGACATTTAACATGACCAGGTAACAAAATCATTTCCAGTAGGGATGTCCAGTCTACCCAAAAAGAGCCAGTGTGGGTGTAGGTTTTTGTTTTAGCCAAGCACTATGACACCTGATTCAACTAACTGTGTCTTCAATCGAGACCTTGACAAGTAGAATCAGGTCCCATAGTGCCTGGCGAAAACAGAACCCGGCGCCCACACTGGCTCTTTTAAAGTGTGTAGTGCATGCTGAGACACAGGTCAAACAGCTTCTGCAGACGACCCCAGACCAGCACACAAGGGGCCGGTTTCACAGACACACAGACTACATTTCATTTTCAATGGAGATCCTCCATTAGGCATAATGTGTAGTAACTGCCCATATCCAACTCATGAACATAAACTCAAAGCGGCCCCTAGACGGGGCGGTGGCCCTGGGAGGGCCTGACTGACCCAGGGGCTGCACGGTCAGGTTGCCTAGATCCAAGGTGCGCTGTGCGATCCGTTTCCACACCCCCTCCGGATCCAGGATCCACTGTGACGCCTCACAGTGATAGGCCCCCGCATCGCCGGGGGCGACGGCCGCCATCTTCATCAGGTACAGGTCGCGGTCGCCCGCCTGGCCCGGCTGCTTCTCCAGGGTGAGCTCCCCGTCACCATAGCGACGCCTGTAGTCTCCGCCCACGCCAGGCGCCACTGCTAGCTCACGGCCAATTGAGATGACCTCCCGTGGGCTGGCCCCGCCCACCGCTGGCCCCGCCCCCTGCACGCCGAAGGTGACGGACAGGTGGGTGTGCTGCTGCGATTGGACAGCGGCCGAGCAGGACAGCTGCAGCTCAGAGCCCTCCGCCAGCGGCTGGCCAATCAGAGAGCGTGAGTGGCTGATCTGGAGGGTGTCAGGGATCACTGCCAGGAGCAAAGGGCAGGAGAGAGAGAGACAGAAAGGGAGGGGGAGAGAGAGGAAAGAGAGACAGAAAGGGAGGGGGAGAGAGAGGAAAGAGAGAGGGGGACGACAGGAAATTGTAGGAAGATAAATGAAGAGACAGGGAGAAGAGAAAATGGCCGGATATTCAATACGATTCACATCGACTGCAGTGCCAACACATTGCAGTACTGAATGAGAGATGAGTACATAGGCGTTTCATTCATTCATAAGTAATGAAAAGCCAGAAATGGTGCTATCCATCAAACTATAAAAATGTTGGAGCTAAGAAGACTAACTCAAAAATGTTTACATATATATTGGCGTCAGTGAGGAAGGGAAGTAAGAGACTAGAGCTCAGCTGATGTGCGGTGAGCGTTCTGCCACAAAATGGCTGCCGTTGCATCACCCAGGTGGTGGCTGTAACTTGGTTTTGGTGTCTAGGAAAGGACTATATATATGCAATCATCTTTCCATCTAATAATAAGCAAATAATGTGAATATTTTGAGACCTCTGAGAATTATAAACTGCCATTTTTGACAACAATGAGTTAGTGTCATAAATACGTTGTTTTTACGGCACTAAATATGTGTGTTAAGTTCTAAGCAAAAATACTGTTTGAAAGTACGAAGAAATGCAAAATGTAAAAGGTTTCTGCTTGGAGCCCATTCAGATAGAACCTTATAAAAGTCACAATTTTAAGAAGGAACCAACTTTATTTAGCGATACTATCTTGAATACATCACATGAAACTAATCAAATGACAGTATAAAAGCCCACATAAAGCACCACACCAGGCTTCAGCTAACCTGCCACTTCTGCCCTCCCTGTGCCAAGAATGGCCTTTCCCGGATAATCATCTATATTTGTCATCTGCCTAATTATTATTTATTTAATTTCTTTAATTTATTAATTAATTAATTCATTCATTATCCTAACCCGCTTATCCTGAACAGGGTTGCAGGGGGGCTGGAGCCTATCCCAGCATACATTGGGCGAAAGACAGGAATACACCCTGGCCAGGTCGCTAGTCCATCGCAGGGCACACACACCATTCACACACACACTCATACCAACAGGCAATTTAGACTCTCCAATCAGCCTAACATGCATGTCTTTGGACTGTGGGAGGAAACCCGGAGGGAACCCACGCAAACACAGGGAGAACATGCAAACTCCACACAGAGAGGCCCCGGCCGACGTGGATTCGAACCCAGGACCTCCTTGCGGCAGTGCTGCCCTAATTTATTAATTTAATGTATTTATATATAAAATATGAACACTATTGTTAAACTCACTGTTTGCCCATTACCAGCAAGAAGCAGATGGGCTCCCCCTGCTCAAGGTTTCTTCCTGTTAGTCAGGGAGTTTTTCCTTGCCAGTGTTGCCTTAGGCTTGCTCTGAGGGTCTCAGGCCTGGGCTCTTTATAAAGCTGCTTTGTGACAATCTTGCATTGTAAAAAGCACAATACAGATAAAATAAAATTGAACTGAATTGAATAAATGGCACTGCCTCTCAGGCGTGGGTCCCTACCTTTGACCACCACAGAGGCGCTGTAGTTGCCCTGGAAGGTGGAGTCGGTGCTGGGCGTGTAGCACTCGTAGCGGCCCTGGTCTTCGAGCCGCAGCCTCTGGACCACGAGCCGCACCCTGTCCCCCGCGTCCCGCTCCAGCCGCACCTCCCCGGAGCGCACGCGGGGCAGGAAGGGGGCGTAGGGGAAGCTCTGGTCCCGCGTGGAGATCACGCCGATCTGCCGGCCCTCTGCATCCTCGCGGTGCAGGAACCACTCAAAGTCCTGCGTGCGCGAGCCCTCGAACCCCGAAACCACACAGGGCAGCGACAGGGGGAACCCTGCCACCCGGTACAGGGGTCCGGAGGGAAGGGTGACGTCGCGACACACCACGTACTGCAGCACTGGGGGAGAGAGGGGATGTAAAGGTCAAAGGTCAAACGCTCAGGGCTCTTTCCAATCGCTTATTTTTCTTGGTCCAAGTTAGGTAAGTGATTGGCAGCTCATTGTTGCTCCACCTATTCAGGAATTCCTGAAAATTCATCAACTGCATCATCACTTATTGACATTTGTGCGTTTTCAAAAAAAGTCCTGGAAAAAAAGTCCATACGCGATACTGATGTGTGTTTTACGTAAGACTTTTAATAAATCCATTCAGCAGACCTTGAAGTTACTGTGTTAACATTCGCTATCAGCAATGATGACTGCTCACAAGTACAATTAAAGGAATACCATGGTGGTTGGCCACACTTTCTAGGTTTTTATATGCAATTTAGAGGGCAGTGAAGAAACATGATGAAAGTATTAAATATGTCCATTCTTTAGTTTTGGAGAAGTACGCATTTTAAATTCATCGTCCTATTTTCAACCAGTTGAGAATGTTCTCCTCGTAACAATGTTCCCCTCATTGTTACAAGACCATTGTAAATCCCTTCCTATCACTGAAAAAGGCACACTAACATGTAGGGATGTGTACCAAGAGCCGGTATTTTTTGGTACCGGTTCCTAATTGGTCGGTACCAGAGTACCGCTAAAGATTCTGGACAAACGATACTGTTTTCGGTATTTTTTAAGAGTCTACCTAACCGTCGCGTAATTATGACACTGCCGCCATCGACAGGTTATGACACAGCGCCCTGTTGTTTTCTCTAGTAGTCAACATGTTGGCCATAAGAGCTAAGCGCTCCAAGGTATGGGCTCACTTCATCAAACTCAATGGGTCCTCGGCTCATTAAAGGGGAAGTGAAATACTACATTAAGTTGGCATAATTTACAAGATTGATTCCGAATATATACATCCTTAAAGGTTTAAGACTGCCAGTAAAGCTGGATTTAAAATAATAAGTAATTAAATTAATTAAATTACTCACCCTCAACAACCTTCAAAATATACAGTTGATGGCCCAACACTGTCCCAAAACACTGTATAACTGCACAAGCTCACTGATTGAAAATTGGTTCTAATTGCCACAGCCAATGGCGTTTCAGCATCAGCACGTTTACAGAGAAGGGAGAGGGATAAACAGTGTTGTGGTTTGAAGGTGTTTGTTACTGCTATTCCTCTCTTGACCGTTAGAAGTCCAAATTGACCTACTGTACCTTTAAAGAAAAGAGCCATTCATGTTACCACCTGTGACACAATAAACCTGATGGACTCTGGTGGGCTGAAGGCAATAAAACTATATATCTAAGTTTTAACCTAATGTGTTCACAATCTCCATTTGTAGTCACGTGCGCAAATAATGTTGAAAACAGGAACACTGATAATGTTCCTCTCCGAGCTGAAAACAGCCAGTTTTCTGACAAAAGGGCTATAGTCCTGGGAAATTAAGGGCACTGAAGGACAGTCTCCCAGGAAACACACATTTGGGGAAACTCAGGTGCTTTCCTATGGCCCAGTTTGGTTTCAATTCTGCCCATTCAGGACACAAAGTGAAATTCATATTTCACATTAATTATTCATAATTCATATGGAACATTTTCTGTGCTGAGGTGGAATGCACATGCATCACTGCGATGGAACTGCGATACAACAAACGCACTGACAGTGTTACCTAGGAATGAAACAAGAAGAGTTGAAATATTTTCAATTGTGGTTGAGCTAACTGATAACATCTGTTGTAGCAGACAACATGACAGAGTTATGCAGACCCAAAACAATTTTAGCTGCTAGGCAGGCTAATAAAGTTTGTCTTTATGTAATTTTGGATGGGCAGACTGCATGGACTCAAATAAAAAAAAAACACCTGCGGACGCCATTTGTAAAGCTAAGCTACGTATATATGCCGAACACAGCTTGCTAGACGGCTAATAAGTTCACTAGAAATCCACAGCCATTATGGAAAAACACAAAATGCAAGGACCATCACAGATTTGTGATTATTTTGTGAAAATTTGGGAACTACTTCTGGGTTAATCAAGGTTATTCAATGGACCAGATGTAGTACAATACCCATTTAAAGTATTAACAAACTACCAAATTTGTTGAGCCACTTGCTTTGTTTCTGCTCATTTACTTTTGGCTAGAGTACGCGCAACTCAAAACCTGGCCAAGTGCGCTGGCTAACGTGCTGTTGGCTAAGGCGACTGCTCTTCTGGACTGTGTTAAAATAAGGTTACATTCCTTTCAAAGCTGTGCCGTTGGTGTGGCACGGGTCGGGGGGCAGAGGAAGATGTAAAGTCCAGAGTCAAACACAGACATGGCTCCCCTGAGAATGGCCCACACGTGAGTGCCAGATCTGACAGAAAAGGGGTAGACAAGCGCTTGGACACTTTTGGCCTTACCACAGGTAGTGTACATGTGACTTCTCCATGAATTTAACTATGGGCTAGGTTTAACTAGGTTTTGGGCCTGCTACGGTGAGAAATCCCACCATTTTACAGGTGGCTTCCTTACAATTTAATTTAAACCAAAATGTTTTATAAGCGGCCCTAAAAATTCAAAGCAACCTCGCCAGAGAATACATAGTACCAACCGAAGAAGCCATAAATCTCATTCATAATGCCCAGAGATCTTCAGAAAGAAAACAGTTTGGAGCCCCAGACTCAGAACAGGTGTTTATTTTGTCTGCCCCACCCTAAAACCGAAAACACATTTCAATTTGCACACAAACACCAGTTCCGTTTCAAACCAGGAACGGAACTACCCAGGGTATGTGCTATAGATTCGAATCCAAGATAAAGGACACCACTGAGTTTACACAGTACAGTATACCGTATATACTGTGAGTGTCAGCGCATCGGCCAGCTGCTAAAACGGCATTCCTCATCTGCCGTCCTTTCAGCGCTTCCTGAGAGGGAGAAAGACCCCTGCCGACCCATGACGTCACACAGCCATCACAGCGCGCGGATCTGCTGAAGAAAATCCCCGTGTGTGGTGCGAGAACATCCTGCGCTGCGTTTTCTGCAGAGATTTAAAATTTGCAAGCATTTTTTGCGTTAATGCTGCTACCTCATTGTGACTTTCATACAAATATTGTACCTGTATTTGTATGTATTATTTCCTCTGAGCACAGAGAGCTGCTTGATAATAATAATAATAATAATAATAATAATAATAACAATTATTATTATTATTATTATTATTATTATTATAAAACTAATACATTTGGCCCATAATTCCCACACAGAAATCCCTCCCCAGGAACCTCCCCAAGTTCCGTGAGAAACGTTTGAAAGTTAAGCAATCGACTAAAAACAGTAATTATGCTTAGCCGAACCATCCGAACCCGAAAAACGAGACAGGCGAGGGTGAGAACACATTGTGGCCCATTGTTGAGAATGCTCCACCTCCATGCACTACCTGAATAACACGTTTTTTTGAAGCATCTGACTTCTTTTCTGGCATGATTGACACTATCAACCATCTAACAGATCTCAGAGAAAATACTATGTGCAACAATCCGCAAATGTGCGAGTCATAAGCCTATATACGTTTCATTTGTATCCCAATTCTGTGGCCAGGAACAGGACGTAATATTTACAGATTCATATATTACACACCCATCAGACAAGATCCTCACCCCCCTTCATGAGATTAAAATCCATTCCATACGGACAATTTGCTCAACATCAACACATATTTAAAGAAGACACGAAACGATCATTCTACATTGTTAAAACAGGCGAAACATATGTGTTTTAAACCTAAACTTAAATTACACACATCAACCACGCCACTTTGTCGGGAGCCAATAACCCACAAATGTGGAAGCAGAAGGCCGTGGGCCAGTGCGCACACAGGCGACACACAGAGCACACAGATAATAACATGGAAGGCTCGCTGCTATGACGCTCTAAGCGGATAAAACAATAATTAACGCGAGGCCAAGTACACACAACAAAAAACAACATCGGATGCAGGTTCACCTTCGTAAGAGACTTTTGAGTAAAACATTTTATTTTTACATAAATAATTAATATCGACTTACAACTTATAACCTGTAAACCTACATTTTATGTTTCAAATCCCACGATGGACAAGAGCTACAATAGTGGTCAGTCTAATCAATCTAGTGACTACAAGAAAAAGCAGACGTTCAAAATAGAACGTGATGCAGACATGCTAAAAGTTGGAATGAGTAGGCTATTCAAACGAGCCTATTTCCCTCCAGATTAATTCATGAATTGACGTTAATCCAACTCCAGTAGAATCGGCATAATTTAGTGCTGACAGAAAAGTGGAGTGGAGAGCGCAAACTGAACAGACCGTGCTAAAACCGAGGCGGGCGCAAACGGTAAAACAAGCGACATTAGCATCAAACAAATGGGTAACGGTGGAGTAGCTGTACACTTTGCACTAGATCGGCGCGTCGGAATCGCTTACCCCACTGTAAGCAGATGAGTGTGGTCGTTGTCGACGATGCCATTCCAACCAGAATGCGAGACAGGCGGGTAATGTGCAGAACTAGCTAACCCCGTAATACATTTCAGAATGCATGTCCATGTTCGCGCACTGAATTTAGCACAGCATGCCTCGTTAGCTAACCAGCCAAATACTGATGTTGCCGACGCGGAGCAGAAATAAATTATGATTTGCCTAAATTATGCAATATTGCTACTGCCTGGATAGCACTGCCTGGGAATATAACAGAAAGCTGTTGAGATTTAGCTCGCTAATGTTAACGTTTACCGCGCAATTCGTTATGAATTGTATGCATTCTGCACGGTTCGTCTTCGCTCGCTGTGTATCTCCCGGTCCATGAAACTGTTTATAGTCCAAATAGCCTACATCTTTATTTAAATCAAAAGATTCTTGCAAATGATTTCCCTCTCATTTCTTGCTCCCTGTATTCATGCCGTCGATGGCGACTCATTTGCCTATCAAGAGGAGAGGCACAGTTCTGGGCGGGGTTTAACAATACGTCGGGAATTTTTTTTGTATAGAAAACCAACATATTTCACTCTGATTGGTGGATGGGCAGAATGGTACACACCAGAGTCAACCAGATTCAAGTCTGTTGAGTTCGCTTAATCAATGAAAAAAAGCGCACATTAATTCGGACAAAAAATCTAGGACAGCTCCGCCCCTCAACTCGGTTTGACAGCGTCACTGACCGATAGACATCTGCATCTCAATAATTGAGCTTTTCCATAAGGAAAATACATTGATAGGCTATACTATACCGTGGGCTACTGTCTCCTCAAAGTGATGTTTTCTGCTTACTTAGTTTGAGTGTCCACAGCACATATAATTGACAAATATAAATACATTATTACATTTAAATTATTATTATTTTTTAGATAGAACTAGGAAACATTCATTGTACCATAATCTAATCTAATGAGATTTAAATCGCAGTGCCTGCATGGGTTTGTATGTCGGGTTTTCCCACCTTGTTCGGTAATTTAATGTGGATCTCAAAAAAAGCTGAGGGTGGCTAAAAGCAGGACACGTTTTCTTGTACCTTCTACATTTCACATTTCATTTTAAGGTAATAGGTGCAGTGGGTTTTAAATGTAAGGATCAGGCAACAGTATCAACCCCAGCTAAGGTCTAATATCCAAGCAGTGCAATAACTACTCATTAGTAATAAATGTTGAGATGACTGAACAGTTCTAGCAGTAGGCTATTCCGTAGCTGCGTTATTATTACATTCTTGCCTATATGGTACATTATGGCACATTATGGTGCATTATGGACTGATAAACTATTGTCAGCATTCTGTTGCGGTCAGTATTGTATTTCATTGGCATACGTCTACCCAACTTTAGAAATTTCATTGGTCAATCTCTATTTTGTGAGTGTGTGTGTGTGTGTTTGGAGCCCCGGAATACAGTTTATGGTTCAGAAAGTCCATGTGAACTTGCTAGGTTTACCGTCAGATTTCATCAACCTTAAGCTATTTTAGAGATTTACTAAATCAATTTAGACAAATTCATAAACTTTTCCATTTCATCTGCATGGGTTCAGCATGGCAGTGTGATAGTTAGCTAAGACCAGGGGATAATGTTTCATTTATAATAACTGCACAGACAGCCCGCACTTTTCCGGGAGGAATAAACCCACAGAAAGGCAGTATGATTTCATAACTCCTCATTTATTCATGATGGAAACCGGAGGAACAGAGGAAAAAGCTTACCGCAGCTGCTATGTGAACCGCTAATGTTGCTAATGTCTACATCAATTTTCCAGGCTTTCAAAATGAGCACAGGCACTGAGCACAGGCACTGAGCACGCACCAATGAGCACAGGGACTGAGCACAGGCACTGAGCACGCAGCACTGAGCACAGGGACTGAGCACAGGCACTGAGCACGCAGCACTGAGCACAGGCACTGAGCACAGGGACTGAGCACGCAGCACTGAGCACGCAGCACTGAGCACAGGCACTGAGCACAGGGACTGAGCACACAGCACTGAGCACGCAGCACTGAGCACAGGCACTGAGCACGCACCAATGAGCACAGGGACTGAGCACAGGCACTGAGCACACAGCACTGAGCACAGGGACTGAGCACGCAGCACTGAGCACAGGCACTGAGCATGCAGCACTGAGCACAGGGACTGAGCACACAGCACTGAGCACAGGGACTGAGCACGCAGCACTGAGCACAGGCACTGAGCATGCAGCACTGAGCACAGGGACTGAGCACACAGCACTGAGCACAGGGACTGAGCACGCAGCACTGAGCACAGGCACTGAGCACGCAGCACTGAGCACAGGCACTGAGCATGCAGCACTGAGCACAGGGACTGAGCACACAGCACTGAGCACAGGGACTGAGCACGCAGCACTGAGCACGCAGCACTGAGCACAGGGACTGAGCACAGGCACTGAGCATGCAGTACTGAGCACGCAGCACTGAGCACGCAGCACTGAGCACAGGGACTGAGCACGCAGCACTGAGCACAGGGCCTGAGCACGCAGCACTGAGCACAGGCACTGAGCACAGGCACTGAGCACACAGCACTGAGCACAGGGACTGAGCACGCAGCACTGAGCACGCAGCACTGAGCACAGGGACTGAGCACAGGCACTGAGCATGCAGTACTGAGCACAGGGACTGAGCATGCAAAAAAGAGCAGTTTATTTTTGTAATCCATAGCCCCCTCTCCTCTGGCATACATATCTAGCTTGTCTGTATCAACTGATTCCACACACTCACACCATTATGTTACATCCATCCATCCATCCATCCATTATCTTAACCCGCTTATCCTGAACAGGGTCGCAGGGGGGCTGGAGCCTATCCCAGCATACATTGGGCGAAAGGCAGGAATACACCCTGGACAGGTCGCCAGTCCATCACAGGGCACACACACCATTCACTCACACACTCATACCTATGGGCAATTTAGACTCTCCAATCCGCCTAACCTGCATGTCTTTGGACTGTGGGAGGAAACCGGAGTTCCCGGAGGAAACCCACGCAGACACGGGGAGAACATGCAAACTCCGCACAGAGAGGCCCCGGCCGACGGGGATTCGAACCCAGGACCTCCTTGCTGTGAGGCGGCAGTGCTACCCACTGCACCATCCGTGCCGCCCCATTATGTTACATCATAACCTAATTTCACCCCTTTTTCTGTGTAACACAACATTATATTCGCTAGTGTTGCCATGATATGTTTTGGCACAGCTTACAAAGATCCTTTTGAAAGTCTATGTCCTGATGATATCTTCTGAATATCGCACCACTGTCCACACCCATGCAAATTATGCAAATAACCCGTTTTACAAAGAAAGAAAAACATGCTTCTGTACATTCATGGTAGCTTACATTCCAATTAATTTGGGAATGTTTTATTTGGGATTATTGTCTGATATCTGTTATTATGTTGATTGTGTAAGCTTAAGGTTTAGTTGCATTTAATTGGTTAATATTCCACTGAGTCCCACCTGTCAAACAGGAAAGAATACATGACTTATGCTGCCACCACCTGGTTTGCACTAGGAATAATCACATGGCACGTTTTGGGATGATTTTACATGGATGTAGACAATATTTATTATGATTATAATGTTTTACTCCATTGACAGTATCACATGGATGTAAAAACATGAAAAGAAGAGAATAAACCGTTCAAACTAATTTTCTGTCTAGAGGAAAGTTTCATCACAAGTCTTGTTTTATGATTGTAAAACGCAGTTTGTGATATTTACATTTTGTAGACACCATTATCTAGTGAGCCTAACTCATTTGCTTAATTAAACTAAATTCATCCAGCTTCCTGTTACGACAATAGCACATGCCCTACAGAAATTACCAAGAGCCAGGCAGTAATAACATCTGTGTCATTCTGGCTAATGTTTCTTTGTCTGCAGGTTGAGAGCAGACTGATCATGTCCGAATTTCAAATAAATTAACCTGAGACTAAACATGTAATTAACAAAAAATTATTATTATTGTGGCTTCAGAAACACTTTATTGTGTTGTAGATGTAATTTTAAATGGCAAGGGTATAAAACAATTTCTAAAGCTTTGAGAGTTTCCAGGAGCACAGTGCCCTCAATAATTGTGAAATTGGGTCCACCAGTTTGGGACAAAAATTGAACTCTACTATTCCTAGCAAACACCAGGCACTGCTCATCACCTGGTTAATACCATCTCTACAGTGAAGCATGGTGGGGCAGCGTCATGCTATGGGGGTGCTTCTCACTGGCAGGAACCCTGAGACTGGTCAGAATTGAGGGAAGGATGAATGCAGCCAAATTCAGAGAGGTTGAAGAAAGCCTGCTCCTTAATGAGTGCATGTGACCTCAGACTGGGGTGACAATCCACCTTTCAGCATGACAATGACCCGAAGCATACAGCCAGGACAACGCTGGAGTGGCATCAGGACAAGTCTCTGACTGTCCTTGAGTGGCCCAGCCAATGCCCAGACTGAAGCCCATAGAACATCTGCAGAGAGATCTGAAGATGGCAGTTCACATCCATTCTCATGGAGCTTGAGAGGATCTGCCATGAAGAAATAATAAACTGGTAAAGCCAGGTGTGCAAAGCTGGAAGAGCGTGGGGGGACCTTGCCTTCTCTGTATTTTGGAAATCCACATACTACATGAAATAAGGTAATGTCAGAGTCTCTTTCATGGTGCGTTTCCAGCGAACCAAAAGCATAACTAATGCAATTCTAAAAACATGCTAACTCAGAGAAAAGTTGATACAATGTCCATTGTTTACTTGCCTCTGTTTAATTGTCTGTTTTACCATTGCATACTTCTACAAAAGTGAATGCTATTAACTGCATTTTGTATTGTCTAGAACAAGATAAGCCTATGTATGAGTTTCTCTTGACCAGTATCGATCATCCAGTTGCACAGTAAATGCATGATCCCCATCCGTGAGCAAAAAATATAGTATAACTTCAGCTCAGCCGAGAACCGGCTAGTTGTATGATCTTGAAGTAACGACTGAGAAGCATTTTAGCTAATGACATTATGTTTCCAACGATGTATAGTTTGGGGTGGCCTGTAGCGTAGTGGTTAAGGTACATGACTGGGACACACATGGTCGGTGGTTTGATCCCCAGTGTAACCACAATAAGATCCGCACAGCCGTTGGGCCCATTGAGCAAGGCCCTTAACCCTGCATTGCTCCAGGGGGGGATTGTCTCCTGCTTAGTCTAATCGACTGTGCGTTGCTCTGGATAAGAGCGTCTGCCAAATGCCAATAATGTAATGTAATGTAGCTTGTTAGGCTTGCATGAAACAGCACAGACTGTTCCTTGTTGCCTTGTCAGCAATCCTGCATATAAGCTCACCTGTTTCTGTGCTCTGTGCCAGATTGTCTTGTGCTTTGCCGTTACTTTCCAGTGTTTTTCTCCTGCCTGTCCTGTAACTGCTCCTGTCTCCAGTCTCCAGTCTCGTGTCATCCTATCCTGCCTCTCTTCTCCTGTCAGCCTTGCCTGTTCCAGCCCACCTACCCAGCTCCCCCTCCTCATCCAAACCCTGCTCCAGCCCACCTGCCCATCTCCCCCTCCTCATCCAAACCCTGCTCCAGCCCACCTGCCCATCTCCCCCTCCTCATCCAAACCCTGCTCCCGCCCCTCGCCCTCCTGCTGTCCTGCCCGTTCACTGATCTTCAGGTTCTGACTCCCGCCTGGTTCTTGACTTTGCTCTGCCTTCTCCTTATTGCCCTATTTGCCTGGACTTAGGCCCTTGCCTGGACTTGGTTTTGATTTTGCCTGATCTGTATGTTGGAGATTGGCCTGGTTCTGTGTACATTGAATAGGGCCTGTTATTTATTACATCCTGGGTTCTGATGTGGTTCTGATCAGTTCCCTGACATAAATCGCATGTAGAATTGTGGAATGTGTTTGACTTGTTAATGAGGGTTGGGTATTTGACAAAAAATGTAAATCAATGGACCTCAATCAATATATTAGTAAACAAGATGTTATTATTGTACTTATTTTTTTACAGTCTTCTCGACTTGTTGCTGTCTAAGGAGAGCACGAGGAGATGGAGAAGTAGGGGGAAGGTGGCAGGTGGGGGAAGTGCAAACGCACACTTCTGGTGATAATGACCTCAAATTTGAAAGGGGATTTGTCCAGTGTTTTGGCTGTGGCACCATTGCATTTCTAAGCGCTCCAGGCACTGCCACAATAATCTATATCCACTCACAAACAGAACATGTTTCCATCCACCGTGTTTGAGCTTCTGTAACTTTGTTTTAGTAGTAATTCTGACTCTAATCCTAACCCTAACCCCAAACAGTTTTTCAGAAGACTATACCAGTAGTAGAGAAGGGCTGAAGAATAGTAACCATTTTATTTATTTATTAAAATTAAATCTAAAACACAATAAAGTGTGCAAAAATGGAAGGGGTCTGAATACTTTCTAAAGCCACTGTATATGAAAGCATTTTGTTTTGGAAATTCTAGTTAAACTATGTGTTAAGAATCTTCAGAAGCACATGGTTACTATATATTTTTCAAATGATTATTGGACACAGCTCTCGTTCATACATGTTATAATTAAAAAATAATAATTTGTAGTTTCAAGTAGGTGTTTTTTTTTTAAGTGCTCAATAAATAGGACTGAACAGTTCTTTTTTTAACTTCCATAGTCAATTGCTTCACAGTTAAAGATGTAAGAATAAGTAAGAAAAGACACACATTTATTGTGAAGTATTGCTAATTGCATACTGATCTGGTGCCCTTTAAACAAAAGATTTACACAAGAAGATTAGATTAAATAAATACTTGTACATTTATGGCTACGACTGAATGCTTTCCAATCCCAAGGTCTTTAGTAAGATAAATATTGAATTGAGTGACTCGTTTGAATGCTTTTGACTCATGTCTGTCTAAACATTTATTTTTCCTCACATAAACAGAGTGAAATGCAGAACTACAGATCTGGTACAAATAGTTGTAGATGACAGATCTGTTTACTCATACCCTCTGTAAGAGCTCTTAGCTGTCTCAATCTCATGTGAGAACACAGTTCTAGAGATGTGCCGCACATTGCCTATGACAGAGGTGAGCTAGGAGGGCGAAATTCTGACCATAATTATTTAATTAGCCCTACGCAGTCTTACATTTTAACTACAATTAAAGACTGAAGACTGTTCTTGTGTCCCTATATAAAATGTTTTACTGTGATCTCATTGAGTGAACCAGTGAGCTCATCTAGCCGCGCCGGATGATTGGTGAAAACAAAAACCTGCGTACACACCAGCCCCCAGGACCGGAGTTAAACCTGCATACACACCGGCCCTCCAGGACTGGAGTTAAACCTGCATACACACCGGCCCCCAGGACCGGAGTTAAACCTGCATACACACCAGCTCTCCAGGCCTGGAGTTAAACCTGCATACACACCGGCCCCCAGGACCGGAGTTAAACCTGCATACACACCAGCTCTCCAGGCCTGGAGTTAAACCTGCATACACACCGGCCCCCAGGACCGGAGTTAAACCTGCATACACACCGGCCCTCCAGGACTGGAGTTAAACCTGCATACACACCGGCCCTCCAGGACTGGAGTTAAACCTGCATACACACCAGTCCTCCAGGCCTGGAGTTAAACCTGCATACACACCGGCCCCCAGGACCGGAGTTAAACCTGCATACACACCAGCCCTCCAGGCCTGGAGTTAAACCTGCATACACACCGGCCCTCCAGGCCTGGAGTTAAACCTGCATACACACTGGCCCTCCAGGACTGGAGTTAAACCTGCATACACACCGGCCCTCCAGGACTGGAGTTAAACCTGCATACACACCGGCCCTCCAGGCCTGGAGTTAAACCTGCATACACCAGGCCTCCAGGACTGGAGTTAAACCTGCATACACACCGGCCCTCCAGGACTGGAGTTAAACCTGCATACACCAGGCCTCCAGGACTGGAGTTAAACCTGCATACACACCGGCCCCCCAGGACCAGAACTGCCCACCCCTGACTGCAGTATCTGTCTGATGATCTTTAGCAGATATAAGAGTGTTGCCCCTTTAGCTGCCTGATAGACTACCACCAAGGTTTTTAATTGGATGGAGCTGATGGAGGCACCAGTGGAGGGAGATATGAGCTGATGGAGGCACCAGTGGAGGGAGATATGAGCTGATGGAGGCACCAGTGGAGGGAGGTGAGAAGGGGATGATGTGGCTGAGGATGTCGTAGATCAGATTAGCACCAGCATTCTGGATGAGCAGATGGCAGAGAAACCATGGATACTATTTATTAATAAAGCCTCTTTGATTGGGAACACCAGCTTTGCTAGGTAAGGTGAAGATGTAGTCTGAGGAACCTGATCCCAGATCAGCACTTCCACATATGGATACAGGTCCTGGTTCATTTCAATGATCATGCTATGGAGGGTTCTCCTCCATTTTCATGGCTGGAGTTTATTTCCAGGCGTGGCCAGAAGGTGGCGACAACTACTGGCAAAATATTGTTAGCGCATCCTTCAGAAAGCCACTATTATTTCATGCCAGCACAAACACACACGTACCCACACACACATACACACACACAGTTCTATTGTCTGGTTGTTTCACTTTGCTCTGCATTTCTAGCACACAGTCATACTCTGCTGTACATTCTATGCATTTTGATGCTGGGCTTGACTGGGCTTGGGCTTGCTTGTGTCCCAGAGCAAACATGGGATTTGTGGTGTAACTCTAGAGGAGAGGAAGACCAGGCCTCTGTTTGGGTTATTTCTGTAGCTTTGCCCATATGACTCACAGGACACCCTACGCTGCTGTAAACTGTAAAGGGCAGGAGGGCAGCTTTGGCAGTATGCTGCTTCCATGGTGCAGATGCTCACCAACGGCAACCAAATGAAACCTCACAGAGAGAGCATTGCATCATATGGCAGCAAAAAAAAAAAATGTTACATTGTCCTAATCTGATCAGTTCCAGAAAATCATTCATTCATTCATTCATTCATTCATTCATTCATTCATTATCCTAACCCGCTTATCCTGAACAGGGTCGCAGGGGGGCTGGAGCCTATCCCAGCATACATTGGACGAAAGGCAGGAATACACCCTGGACAGGTCGCCAGTCCATCACAGGGCACACACACCATTCACCGGCCGACGGGGATTCAAACCCAGGACCTCCTTGCTGATGAAAATGAATAATAATACTACTACTACTACTACTACTACTACTACTACTACTAATAATAATAATAATAATAATAATAATAATAATAATAATAATAATAATAATACTACTACTACTACTACTACTACTAATAATAATAATAATAATAATAATGATAATAATAATAATAACGCCTCACAGCAAGGAGCTCCTGGGTTCGAATCCCGTCGGCCGGTGTCTCTCTGTGTGGAGTTTGCATGTTCTCCCCGTGTCTGCGTGGGTTTCCTCCAGGTACTCCGGTTTCTTCCCACAGTCCAAAGACATGCAGGTTAGGCTGATTGGAGAGTCTAAATTGCCTGTATGAGTGTGTGTGTGAATGGTGTGTGTGCCCTGCGATGGACTTGCGACCTGTCCAGGGTGTATTCCTGTCTTTCGCCCAATGTATGCTGGGATAGGCTCCAGCCCCCTGCGACCCTGTTCAGGATAAGTGGGTTAGGATAATTAATTAATAATAATGATAATAATAATAAGAAGAAGAAGAAGAAGAAGAAGAAGAAGAAGAAGAAGAAGAAGAAGAAGAAGAAGTATAATTATATTATTATGTTTTTTTTTTTTTTTTAAAGAATGTGATGTCTATTGTATATTGTATGTTGTTTATTGTGTGCTATATTGTATATTGCATGTGCTTTGGCAACTTGGAATCAATTTGGTTGATTTCTATTTTGCCAATGAAGCCATTTGAGAGAGAGAGTTACCTCTAAAGATTGGCCAGACAATGTTTTTCAGCCAACTTGTCTTTTACCAGCGATAATAATATTTTAACTATGAATTACATTAATCTGAGCTAAAACAATATTAACACTCACTGATGTTGAATGACTGAATATGGTTTATTTCATTCTGTGCACTTTTTCTGGTCTGGATTCAATAAACGTCTGCCCCTAACTTTACAGTAATGTGTACTTTTTTCTTCTCAAAGTTTGCCAAATACAGCAATCAGCCAAATGAACTCAGAGGAGCCAAAATGAACCCAAGTGCATTCCCCAGCCTGTGCACTCAAATGTAAACAGAGTTGGCGCACTGTGTGATTGGCATACAGGAGGTGAGAGGGTGTGGCCAGCCCAGCGTTGGAGATCGAACGTGATCCGAAAGACTCCCAGAAGGCTGAAGTCGGGTCTGGCTGCGGTTTATCTACTCAGCACTTATGGTTCAGTGCATCGATCATTTATGTAGGACTGTGAAATATAACCATGAAGCTTCCAGAAAGATGGTTTTTGTTCATCATCTTTGACATACAAACCATACAAGTACAATACCTGTCATTTGCAATTCATAATAAATGCACATGGGGTATGGTTTGTAATCAGATCAGACCTGTGTTAAATATGTAATTGCTTTGGATTCAAATACTTTTATAAGCTTTACTGAGCTTGCCTGCCCTGCTGAAAAAAACAGCTCAAGCTTTGTTTTGAAACAGCTGGTAGCTGGTTGACCAGTTCAGACCAGCTCCATACTCAACATGGTTTGACCAGCTCAAGCTATGTTTTGAAGCAGATGGTAGCTGGTAATGTGAAGTTGGTCTAGCTGCATTTTACACCAGGGTGGGGAAATACTCTGAAGAAGGTTGGCTTAATTGCGTCAGGCAAGATCAAGGGTTGGGTGGTACGACTAATAAAGAATGAGGACCAGAGAGGACAATGCACAGCCTCACCACCACAGAGTACAGGAGCTACCAGATGCACAGCCCCACCACCACAGACGTTCAGTTCCCCACAGACATCCACCACAGAGTACAGGAGCTACCAGATGCACACCCCCACCACCACAGACGTTCAGTTCCCCACAGACATCCACCACAGAGTACAGGAGCTACCAGATGCACACCCCCACCACCACAGACGTTTAGTTCCCCACAGACATCCACCACAGAGTACAGGAGCTACCAGATGCACAGCCCCACCACCACAGACGTTCAGTTCCCCACAGACATCCACCACAGAGTACAGGAGCTACCAGATGCACAGCCCACCACCACAGACGTTCAGTTCCCCACAGACATCCACCACAGAGTACAGGAGCTACGAGATGCACAGCCCACCACCACAGACGTTCAGTTCCGCACAGACATCCACCACAGAGTACAGGAGCTACCAGATGCACAGCCCACCACCACAGACGTTCAGTTCCCCACAGACATCCACCACAGAGTACAGGAGCTACCAGATGCACAGCCCCACCACCACAGACGTTCAGTTCCCCACAGACATCCACCACAGAGTACAGGAGCTACCAGATGCACAGCCCTACTCACCACAGACGTTCAGTTCCCCACAGACATCCACCACAGAGTACAGGAGCTACCAGATGCACACCCCCACCACCACAGACGTTCAGTTCCCCACAGACATCCACCACAGAGTACAGGAGCTACCAGATGCACACCCCCACCACCACAGACGTTCAGTTCCCCACAGACATCCACCACAGAGAACAGGAGCTACCAGATGCACACCCCCACCACCACAGATGTTCAGTTCCCCACAGACATCCACCACAGAGTACAGGAGCTACCAGATGCACAGCCCCACCACCACAGACGTTCAGTTCCCCACAGACATCCACCACAGAGTACAGGAGCTACCAGATGCACACCCCCACCACCACAGACGTTCAGTTCCCCACAGACATCCACCACAGAGAACAGGAGCTACCAGATGCACACCCCCACCACCACAGATGTTCAGTTCCCCACAGACATCCACCACAGAGTACAGGAGCTACCAGATGCACAGCCCCACTCACCACAGACGTTCAGTTCCCCACAGACATCCACCACAGAGTACAGGCGCTACCAGAAGCACAGCCCACCACCACAGACGTTCAGTTCCCCACAGACATCCACCACAGCGTACAGGAGCTACCAGATGCACAGCCCACCACCACAGACGTTCAGTTCCCCACA
>NC_083773.1:45571306-45596306 GCF_963514075.1 Conger conger | reverse complement strand
GGGGGGAATTGGAAACACATGGTGGAGCCTGAGGGACCCCCCCCCCCCCCCCCAGACACCCACAGCCCTACAGTCATTGCGGTGGAGAAGCTGCATCACTCTAATGGCCCGGAGCCATGGCTCATCATGTTCTTCTGACCTAGGATCAGCCTTCTTCTGTCTATATCCTCATCCTAACCACTGAGAGCCAGGGCTCACCATGTTCTTCTGACCTAGGATCAGCCTTCTTCTGCCTATATCCTCATCCTAACCACTGAGAGCCAGGGCTCACCATGTTCTTCTGACCTAGGATCAGCCTTCTTCTGTCTATGTCCTCATCCTAACCACTGAGAGCCATGGCTCACCATGTTCTTCTGACCTAGGATCAGCCTTCTTCTGTCTATGTCCTCATCCTAACCACTGAGAGCCAGGGCTCACCATGTTCTTCTGACCTAGGATCAGCCTTCTTCTGTCTATATCCTAACTATGAACACCATAAGACAAACTTGGTCCCAGGTCAGGGCAAGTATTACAGTTGGTTTTGCCCATGTCCGAATACTGAGTGCGCTTTTTCAAATCTCTTAACACAGGGAGCACAACAGCAGTCTGTGTGGACTAAACTGTGGATCATTTTTCATGCTTTCACACAAAATCCATTAAATGACAACTTCTTTCAAAATTCATGAATTATTTTCTCACTCAAACAACCACCAGCAAAACTCTGTGAACTCTGTTAAAATACGGTTTTTGAAACTGTTAAAAACATAACACAATTGAGTTAGACAGCAATTTGACTTATCCACCATAATACCATATTGAAATATATTGATATTGAAATTAGACTACAGTGTATGTTCCTGGCCAGAGGAGAGCCAATAAAACCATGTGTGCAGCAATATCTTCCAATTGCTGTTACACATACCAGCAATTGGCCCATACAACACTGAGCACCTCATCTCATTTCTGGGTAACCTCTGTGGAAAGCCTGTCCCAGGTGAGGAAAGGGATGAAATGTGCAAACATTCATAATTATATGTGCAAACATTCGTAATCAAATGTGCAAACATTCGTAATCATATGTGCAAACATTCATAATCATATGGGACAATGTGGCATTTCACCACACCTGTGCCCTCACAGAGTGGTTCAAAGCCTGTCCAAGGACGATCACTTAATACTTAATACTTAATACTTAATACTTACTTTTCCTTTCCATTCCTTAACCCCATAGAGGAACTCTTTTCCTTGTGGAGGTAGAAGGTATATGAATGCCCAACATCCACATGATCAGATGCCCCTCCTAAATGCAATGAATGCTGCATGCCAGGACATATCTGTGGGAGAGAGCCAGGGATGGATCAGGCAGAGGTTCTTACCAATGTGTATGGCAAGAGAGTACATAAGGTGGAATATAGATGAGAAATTGTAGCCCATTTCGGAGGACCAGGTTGACTAGCATTGATGTACATACAGTGGGAGCAACAATTATTTGATCCCTTGCTGATTTTGTTGGTTTGCCCACTTACAAAGAATGGAACTGTGTATAATTTTAATCATAGGTACAATTTTAACATTGAGAGACAGAATATCACTAAATAATCCACAATAACAACATCATATCAATTTATTTCCGTATTTTTGCATGAAATAAGTATTTGATCCCCTACCAATCAGCAATAATTCTGGCTCCCACAGACCAGTTAGTTTTCCATTAAGAAGCACTCCTAATCTCAACTCATTACCCAAAACACCTGTGTCAACTTGTTACATCGTTATGTAGCTGTATAAAAGACACCTGTCCACGCAATCAATCAGATTCCAACGTTTCCACCATGGCCAAGACAAAGGACCTGTCTAAGGACATCAGGGACAAAATTGTAGACCTGCACAAGGCTGGGATGGGCTACAAGAAAATAAGCAAGCAGTTTAGTGAGAAGTTAACAACTGTTGGAGCAATTATTAGAAAATGGAAGAAACACAAAGTCACTGCCAATCTCCCTCGGTCTGGGGCTCCACGCAAGATCTTGAGTCATGCGATATCAATGATCATGAGAAAGGTCAGGGATCAGCCCAGTACTACACAGGAGGAGCTTGTTAATGACCTGAAGGCAGTTGGGACCACAGTCACGAAGAGAACCATCAGTAACACACTACACCATGAAGGATTAAAATCCTGCTGCGCGCGCCAGGTTCCTCTGCTGAAGAAGGCACATGTACAGGCCCGTCTGAAGTCTGCCAAAGAACACCTGGATGATCCAGAGGAGGCTTGGGAGAAGGTGATGTGGTCAGATGAGACCAAAATAGAGCTATTTGGCATCAACTTGACTCGCCGTGTTTGGAGGAAGAGAAATGTTGAGTACAACCCCAAGAACACCATCCCCACTGTGAAGCATGGAGGTGGAAAACTTAGGCTTTGGGGGTGTTTCTCAGCTAAGGGGACAGAACGACTTCACCGTATCGAGGGGAGGATGAATGGGGCTATGTACCAGGAAATTTTGGGCGACAACCTCCTTCCCTCAGTGAGAGCAAATGGGTCGTGGATGGGTCTTCCAACATGACAATGACCCAAAACATATGGCCAAGGCAACAAAGAAGTGTCTCAAAAAGAAGCATATTAAGCTCCTGGAGTGGAGCTGCGGTGGCGCAACAGGCTAAGACGCAGCAGACTTGCGGTTGCAGTTTGCTGCAGTTGCACACCGGGGACCGGGGTTCGATTCTTGGTCCTGCCAAAAGCCAAGTTTGGCTGGCTCACGTGGGGCAGCAATAATTGGCTCGCTGCTCCAGAGGGAGGGACTTGGCAGGGTTATTAGATCGCCGCACATTAAGCACCTCGGGTGCCTCGGAATCACGGCAACGGGCATGAGACGAGACGGCTTGAAGAAGGCGTGTCGCTCTCATTCGGGCCGCCGAGGGACGGGGTACGGGCGGTACATCTAATACGACTACCTCCAATTGAATCAGACGAGGTACAATTGGCTACCAAATTGGGAAAAATCAGGAAAAAAAATTTTCAAAGAAAGAAAGGTCCTGGAGTGGCCTAGCCAGTCTCCAGACCTAAATCCCATGAAAATCTGTGGAGGGAGCTGAAGCTTCGAGTTGCCAAGCAACAGCCTCGGAACCTTAAGGATTTGGAGAGGATCTGCAAAGAGGAGTGGACCAAAATCCCTCCCAAGATCTGTGCAAACCTGGCGAAAAACTACAACAAATGTCTGACCTCTGTGCTTGCCAACAAAGCTTTCTCCACCAAGTATTAAGTCCTATTGTTCAAATCAAATACTTATTTAATGTGAAAATATGATATTAAATTTATAAAATTTATATTATGTTGTTATTGTGGATTATTTTGTGCTATTCTGTCTCTCGATGTTAAAATGTACCTATGATTAAAATTCTACACAGTTCCATTCTTTGTAAGTGGGCAAACCTACAAAATCAGCAAGGGATCAAATAATTATTGCTCCCACTGTATATACAGTATTTTGTACATATTCTATATATACAGTATGTGAGTGTTTTTTCCTAATAAGGTATTGGAATTGTTGGAATTGAGTACTACTGCATTATAAAAAAATGGCAAAAATAAAGCATATTGAGGAACATTGCTGCCTTTTTGATTCATTCCTTTAAAATATAATTTATTCCATCGCATACAAACTACCTTTTTTATTTTGTATTGTCATGTCTAGGAAACGGGCGGCACGGATGGTGCAGTGGGTAGCACTGCCGCCTCACAGCAAGGAGGTCCTGGGTTCGAATCCCCGTCGGCTGGGGCCTCTCTGTGCGGAGTTTGCATGTTCTCCCCGTGTCTGCGTGGGTTTCCTCCGGGTACTCCGGTTTCTTCCCACAGTCCAAAGACATGCACGTTAGGCTGATTGGAGAGTCTAAATTGCCCGTAGGTATGAGTGTGTGAGTGAATGGTGTGTGTGCCCTGCGATAGACTGGCGACCGGTCCAGGGTGTATTCCTGCCTTTCGCCCAATGTATGCTGGGATAGGCTCCAGCCCCCCTGTGACCCTGTTGAGGATAAGCGGGTTCAGATAATGGATGGATGGATGGATGTCTAGGAAACGACAGAGTCCAAATTTTCAATTTGTCGAAAAACATCTTCACGAGGGAAAAGACGACACCACGGCAGCAAGTTCTTCAGGAAAATCAGACTTTATTAGCAGAAGTGCATAAAGCCGGATCAGTCCTGGCGAAACTGAACCCCGACTGTCATTTTTACACCCATTTTATACACAGTTACTCCTCCAACAACCCCTCCTCAAACCTCATTGTGTCAAATCACCCACACTGTTCTTATCTTAACTCCTCCCAAAGCTCCTCCCACAACGTCATTGTGGCAAATCGCCAAAGGTCCTTATGCTCTGCCAGCCCTGTACAAAGTTCAGGGCATTCTGCCAACTACTAACAAAGTTCAGGACGCCCCCCGTCCTCACTTCACCCCGCACCTGCTCTTGGCAGAGTGGAAAACTACCAGACCTCATAATGTTCTGGATGCCCCCCCTCTAACACACACGTCATCCATACACGTCACTCTGTATCTTTCACTTTTACAAGACTCTCATTTTTTGCTCTCATTTCAACAGTTTTCATTGTGGTTTCTTCTGGTTATAAGCTCAGCTATAATTAATGTTCTAGGTTCATTTGATTTGATAACAAGCAGCGTACATGTGATATATCGATTATAAGTCACTTGCATATAGATACACTTCTGGCCTAAATCATTGAGATTTCCGGATAAACCAGCTGTACAGACATATCTCGCTTTGCCCGCTGTCCTTGAGTTCGAGACGCCTCCCCCCGCCAGCTGGCTGCTTTATTAAACTCTGGTTACATATGGGTCACTGTGTAATTCTAGCACAATTTAGCAGTTAATCAGTTTTAAACTATACAGGGTACATATCATACTTTAATACGGATATATTGATACACTTTTAGCATACATCGTTGAGAGTTTTGGAGGAACTAGCCTGCTCATCAAGGTGGAGTCTGATTTTGACTTGTGATTGTTTATCATGCTTTTAGGAGGGAGATCTTTTGTTCTGTTAATTTTACACTACTGTATTGAAATCTCAAAGCTGTAGAGGCATGTTTCCCCATGAAGGAGCTCAAACAGCATGCCCAGTGAAAGGGATCGTGTGGTAATCGCTTTTCATGTTGTTGTTGTCACGTTTCATGTTTGTCACGTCATGTTTCATGTTTAGTTATTGTCTTAGTTACGTTATTGTCATGTCACATATTATGTTAGTCTAGTCTCGCCACGTTTTTATGTTTTATTTCTTGTTACGATTCATTGTCATGTCATGTTATGTTTCATGTTTAGTTCTTGTTACCATTTATTTCTTAGTCTTGCCATGTCATGTTATATAGTTTGTAGCATCCCCACCGATAAATGGTCAAGACTTAAACTGATGGTTTTCTTGATTTATTGAAATCCTTCCGTTGTCAACCAATAAGCCACCGTAAGAGCTATAGGCAGAGCACAAACACAATGCATTAACTACCTAGCCAGTGTCATGAATTAACCTAGCATAACATTCGGTACCATTACGTGGTTTATGAACTTAGCACATGCAAGAAAGTTCTTATTACAGTCCAAAATCATTTCCAAAGACATTAACACATGATGACCGTGTATTATTTCATGAACACTGACCTTGTGCCTCTTCGGCGGGTGCTAAAACAATTCAATATTTAACTTTAACTTTATCGCTATCTTTCTGTCTTTGTTAACATTACTGTTGCGTTCTCTTCTTCTCCTTTGTACGCGCTAGGAACTCGCTGGAGTAGGACACATTACTTCAACATAAAAGTCCTTCAAATAAGGCAGAATATAAGTCAATATATATTCACCAAAAATAAAGGCAATAATTATAGCTCCTGACTTCTCAATAGTGCTGTGTTTTCTTTAGAACTAATTCAGAAATTGGGTCCTTTACACTCCCACCAAAATGATGAGTATTTCATTACACAACATGAACTACGAAACATTTTCTCAATAGAAATGACATTTAACATGAACACATTTTCATTTACATTGACACTATTTTATTTATTTATTTTATTTTATTTTTTTTACATTTCTTTTCTTTTCCCTTCTTTTGTTTTTAAGTAGCTTCTAGGACCAGTTTCTGCACTGGGCGCTCCAACAAAGAGAGCTTACTCAAGCGCTCACCCTTTTTGTTCAGTCTCTTATCTCCAACAGAGATTTTTGCTCTTCTTACAAGTCCATCCTTTCCCTGTACAGTCTCTATGACTCTTGCAAGTTTCCACTCGCCTCTAGGTGACAGTTCGTCAATGTCCATGACAACATCACCGACTTGCAAGTTTCTTTTCGGTGAGTGCCATTTCTGTCTGGCCAAGATACTGTGCAGATATTCTTGTTTCCAGCGACTCCAGAACTGCTCCGCTAGATGTTGCACCCTTCGCCATCTCTTTGCTCCATATAAGTCTTCTCTGGGGAATGTACCGGGCGGAGGCAGTGCTGGGCCGGTCTTCATTTGGATGAGGTGATTGGGGGTCAAAGGCTCCAGACTGTCGGGACTGAGCAAGGTGTCTACAGTGAGGGGTCTACTGTTGACTATAGCCATAGCTTCATAAAGCAGAGTTCGTAGTGCAGAGTCAGTGAGTCTGTTGTGAGAAAGCGTCAGCGTGGAGTTGAGGACACTTCTGACTGTTTTGATCTGTCGCTCCCACACTCCACCTGCATGACTTGAGTGGGGTGCGTTCATCACAAAGTCACACTGCCTTTGTGACAGAAATGTGGTCAGTCTGTCAGTGTCAAGCTCTTGTAATGCAGCCTTGAATTCATTCTTGGCACCAACGAAATTCGTGCCTTGATCGCACTGGATTTGGCGGACTGCACCTCTGATGGCGACGAAGCACCGCAAGCCGTTAATGAAGGCATCGGTAGACATGTCCTCTAGCATTTCCAGGTGGATAGCCCGTGAACAAAAACAAGTAAAGAGCAGGCCATATCGTTTGTGTTGTTTCCTTCCCTCTGTTGTGATGAAGGGACCAAAGCAGTCCATTCCACAATAAGTGAAAGGAGGGGAGGGCTCCATGCGTTCTTCAGGTAAGTCACTCATACGTTGGCCCTCTGATGGTCTCCTAAGTCTGCGACAGATCACACACTGGCAAATGAATGAAGACACAGCTCGGCTCATACCTGGTATCCAATATCCATTGGATCTGATCTCATTGGCCGTAAAGCCCTTGCCTTGATGCTTGGTCTTTTCATGATAGTGAGCTATTATTAGCTTTGTGACCTGATGGTCTTTGGGAATGACAATGGGATGTTTAAGTGAATCTGAGAGAGACGAATGGCGGAGTCTTCCTCCCACCTTCACAACACCGTCTGTGTCAATAAAGACGTCAAGCTGGTAGAGTTTGTTGTTTTTACTTAATTGATTTCCTTTCTTTAACTGTTCAATTTCTTTCTCATATGCTTGACTCTGCAGATCTCTGATTATGATACATTCTGCCTCTTTCTGTTCACTTACTGTGGAGAGAGCTTCTGACTTGATTTGCTTAGCCCGTCTCACAAGGCGGGCCACTGCTTTGATGGCTCTGCTCCATGACGAGAATTTGCATAAGCGATCTACAATGCTGAATGGTTCCGATTTCTGCAAGGCAGAAGTTTGTAGTGTTTGAGCTTTTCTGATCTCTGGATCTCCTATCGCCAGGTCTGGTATCACATTTTCTGGTGAGGGTACTTCACTTTCCCACAGGAACATGGGAACAGAGAACCAGTCAGATTTAAGTAGCTCATTCACTGTTCGTCCGCGGGATGCTCCGTCGGCTGGATTCTTATCCGTGGGCACATAATGCCATTGCTGGGGGGTTGTGCTATTGCGGATCTTCTGCACCCTGTTGGCGACAAATGTGTGAAAGCGCCTTGAGTCGTTGTTAATGTAGCTTAACACTACTTTGGAGTCTGTCCAGAAGTATTCTTTTGCATTAGCACAGCCAAGCTCTTCTCTGAGCATGTTGCTGACAGTAACTGAGACTACTGCCGCTGTTAATTCAAGCCTTGGCATTGTCATTAGCTTTGTGGGAGAGACACGGGCCTTTCCTATTATGAGAGAGCAGTGAATCTCTCCTCTTTTGTTCTTGACTCTCAGATAAGAGCACTGTCCATATCCACTGGTGATTGCATCGGAGAAGTGGTGTAATTCTGTTTCAATTACTTCTCCAAAGTCTCCGGGTACATAACATCGAGCTATATTTATCTTTTCCAGGTTTGCGAAGTCATGTCGCCAGCTCTCCCACCGTGGCCTCAGCATTTCAGGTAGAGAGTCGTCCCATCTGACACCTTGACGGCACATCTCTTGCAGGATCTTCTTTCCGGTAAGGACGTATGGCGCCAGGAAGCCAAGAGGATCATATATGGAGGCGACGGTAGACAATATTCCTCTACGTGTCCCTGGTTGATTTGCCAAAGTGTTATTGAATCCGAAACTATCCCCTTCTATGCTCCATTGAATTCCTAGGGCTCGCTCTATTTGTGTGTCTGAGAAAGTCAAATCCTTTGTCTTTGTGTCCATTGCTCGCTCTGATGAGGGTATACTCTGTAGAACGGCATGGTTGATTGAGACGAATTTGTGGAGACGGAGACCTCCTTTGGCACATATTTCTCTTGCCTCTTGTGACAACTGTATGGCCTTTTCCACAGTGTCTGTACTTGTGACCCCGTCGTCCACATAGAAGTCTCTTGCTACAAACTGTGATCCAACTGGATGTGAGAGTCTATTCTCATTGGCTAGGTTCTTCAATCCATAATTCGCGCAGCCAGGGGATGACACTGCACCGAAAAGATGGACCTTCATACGGTAATCTTGAGGTTGTGCATTGTAATCTCCATCTTTCCACCACAAGAACCGAAAGTAGTTGCGATCCTGCTCTGGCACGTGAAATTGATGAAACATTCTCTCTATATCACACATGAGAGAGATCGTGTACTGTCTGAAACGTAGGAGGACACCGGTAAGGTTGTTTATCATATCTGGCCCTGGGAGGAGGTGCTCGTTGAGGCTCGTGCCACCATACTTAGCAGAGCAGTCAAACACGACACGCAGCTTGTTTGGTTTTTTCGGGTGATATATGCCGTGATGGGGAATGTACCACCGTTCACCTGGAATTCCATCTTCTTGCACCTCTTCTACATCACCTCTCTCTATGATTTCCCTCATGTATGTTGTGTAATCCCTTTTGTATTGCTCGTGTCTGTTAAACTTCTTTCGCAAATGGTTAAGTCTGGTTTCAGCAAGTTTTCTGTTGTCAGGTAAGTGTGGCCGTTGTCTAAAGGGTAATGGCATCTCATAATGTCCCTGTTCATTTTGTCTTATGCCTTCTTTTAGTTTGTTCAGGAAAATGAGATCTTCTTGTGACACTGTTTTGTCATCCCCTTTAGTGTCCTTGAAGTTTGACTCTAGGGCGCTGATCACATCCATTGGCGTAAATGGAGGGAGTTCTTTAACAGAGACTTTGTGGCATAGGCTGGTGTCTGTTCCGTCTAAGCTTGGTGCTGAGCAGCCTACAACACTCCATCCTAAATCCGTACAAATGGCGTAGGGCTTGTTGTTGTTCCCTGTTAATACCTGTCTGGGTGTCAATGCTCTGGGACAGTTGTACCCAATCAAAAGCCCAACATCACAGGTGAGGAGGGGTGGCACTTTATCAGCGATTGATCTTAAGTGAGGCCATCTTCTTACTGTGTCGTGAGTGGGTATATGATCACGGTTTTCCGGAATACAGTCCTTTGTATATGCAGGGGGCAGGTCAATGTGGATGCAAGAGTTGTAACCTCTTACTCTAAGTCCGGACACCCTTTCACACTTCACAATCATGTTCTCTCCGAGCATAGTGGTAAGTTTCAGCTTTACTGGTTGGGTATTTGCTTGCAGCTCATTGCTTATCTCATTGTCAATGAATGTGCTGTCGCTTTGAGTGTCCAGTAATGCGTAAACAAGATGTTCTTTAGACGGATCAGTGGCCAAGGACACCCATACAGGAACAATCATGGATGTGCTGCATGATTGGCCCTCTCTGGTGACGTTGAATGTCGTGGCTACCATGGTTTCATCTGAAGTGTGTGAAGCTGTGTTTGCCATGGATGCTTGACCTTCTCGACCTTCACGCCCTTTGAAGTTCTCATCATGGAGACAGGAGGGATGCTTTCCCTTGCATATGTCACAGGTGTGTCTGTAACGACATTCTTTGGCATTGTGACCTGATTTGAGACACCCGTAACATAGCCTATTTTCCTTCACATGTTTCCGTCTATCATTTAGAGGCTGTCCCATGAATTCTGGACATTTGGGTAATTGATGTTTGTCATTTTTGCACCACATGCATGGGAGTTTTGGTTTTCCATTGCTTACTATTGATCTATTACCGTTTACAGCTGTTTGGATGCTGAAGACATTAGCCTTATTTCCTCTGAAATCCTTTGTGCTTTTCTTTTCATTGGTTTTGTGAAGGGCATGTAGTGAAGTGACGGGATTACATGCTATCTCTGCTTCTAGCGACACAAAGCTAGCAAAATCTTTGAAAGTGGGAAATGCTCTACCATCCATGAGGGCTACTGTGACCTGGCGGTTCCAGCGGGATGCCAGCCAATCTGGAACTTTAAGCATCAGCTTTTGATTCTCTTCGCAGTCGTTTAATATTTCTAGCCCTCTCAGATGGGGCATAGCTTGTAAGCAGGCATTCAGGAAATCAGAGAATGTTCTTAGACCTTCTGCATCTTTGGGCTGTATTTTCGGCCATTTTGACAGCTTCTCTCTGAAAGCTCGTTGGATTATAAACGGCTGACCGTATCATTGGTTAAGCTTATTCCATGCGTCTCTGTATGCTTCCTCATCATTTCTGTAGAACGTGCCTTCAAGACATTTTTGAGCTGTGCCACTAACGTATTTCTTTAAGTAATAAAGTTTGTCAGCAGAGGAAATATTCTTCTGATCAATAAGAGACTGGAATGAGGCTCTCCACTCGATGAAGTGCATTGGCTCGCCACTAAACATTGTTGGTGTTGGCATTGGGAGTCTATTTGTGGCTATGCTCTCTTGGATTGCTTGTGCCAAACAGGAGACATCAGTAGGGGGCATTGACATATCAATGTGAGGACGCTGGTGATCTGTGAGTGTATTGAAAGTGAATGGCCTGTTGTTTAGTTGTGTAGGCTGGTAAACATTTTCTTGTTTGATTTCTCGATCATAGATTTCAAGTCTAGCACGAGCTACCTCCATGTCTCTTTCTGCTTGCAGGCGTTCTAATTGAGATCGCTGCATTTCAAGTTCCCTTTTGTGCTGCTCTTCCATTAACCTTATTTTTTCTTTTTGTTTTATTTCCTCTTGCATTATTTTATATTGAACCTCTTTGGCAGCAAGCTCTGCGGCTGCTTCAGCTCTTTTTGCAGCTATGCTCAGGGTTTCGGAGTGCTGGCTGGCTCGAGAATGTGAGGCAACAGTGCCATAAATGGAATGAGCGTAGTCATGGGCTAGTAGCTGATGAAGACAGCTCCTTTCGTGCTCTTTATTGAACTCTCCACTTATCTCTGATATACGCTCAAAGATTATTTTCATAAAGTCCTTTGTTACAGCATCACATGCATCAATTCTCCTTCTAAGTTCAGTGGAAGGCGTCACTTTCCCTCTTATTTCATCATAAAGTTTCATTATTTCACTCATTCCCTTTTCAATGTCGTCTGCCATAGTAGCCAACTCTGTCTCTGATATGTCTTCCTTTAAATTGTCTCTGGATTTTCTGATTAGAATTTTCCATTGTTCATATATGCTGAGCAAACGTTTTTCCTTTTTATTTACTTCCTCCATTTGGTATTCACGAATTTTCTCAGTAGGTTTGGGCGGGCGATCTGTACGACGCGGTAAAACTACATCCTCATCATTATCATCCATTTCATTTTGAAGTTCGGCTAGTTGCTTTTCCTTAATTTCAATCAGCTCCTTTAATTCATACCTAGACTTGCTTTCAGATTCGCCTTGATTTAATAAGCTTCTATGTTCTTGTATTTCCGTTTGTAGCTTCTTTATCAGTTGCTTAGATTCGTCCATTTTGCATTTAATTTTCCTTACCGTCTCCATTAGCCATCCTGCTAAAACTCACTGCAGTCGCGCCGTGCCGTCCATGGATTGCGTTGGCAGTTCGATGAAGCAGGTGCAGGTGAAGCTCTTACTGTAGCATCCCCACCGATAAATGGTCAAGACTTAAACTGATGGTTTTCTTGATTTATTGAAATCCTTCCGTTGTCAACCAATAAGCCACCGTAAGAGCTATAGGCAGAGCACAAACACAATGCATTAACTACCTAGCCAGTGTCATGAATTAACCTAGCATAACATTCGGTACCATTACGTGGTTTATGAACTTAGCACATGCAAGAAAGTTCTTATTACAGTCCAAAATCATTTCCAAAGACATTAACACATGTTAACCGTGTATTATTTCATGAACACTGACCTTGTGCCTCTTCGGCGGGTGCTAAAACAATTCAATATTTAACTTTAACTTTATCGCTATCTTTCTGTCTTTGTTAACATTACTGTTGCGTTCTCTTCTTCTCCTTTGTACGCGCTAGGAACTCGCTGGAGTAGGACACATTACTTCAACATAAAAGTACTTCAAATAAGGCAGAATATAAGTCAATATAAATTCACCAAAAATAAAGGCAATAATTATAGCTCCTGACTTCTCAATAGTGCTGTGTTTTCTTTAGAACAAATTCAGAAATTGGGTCCTTTACATAGTTTATTGTCATAATTTCGCAAACTTGTTATGTCACGATTTATGTTGTTTCAGGTTATGTTGTTCCGTTCATTGTTTAGCATACACTTTTTTGTGTCTTTGTGCAAACCTTGCGTTCCTGCTTTCTCTCTCTCCCTTTCTGTCACTCACACCCTAATTGTTTCAATTTCCCTTGTCTTCTTACTAATCTACTAACTTTAGATCAGGATTGGGTAATACTAACATTCTAACCATGTGTTCATGTTACCTTACGTTTCTTGTGCATGTCATTTACTAATTTACTAAGGCTAGGGCAGGATAGGTTTATTAACTTGTCAATCCTCCATACCTGATTTCGATTCTCATGCGGCTCTCAAGCTAATTGTCTGCACCTGTCGACACCTGCATATAAACTCAGTTCCATGTCTTGTCTTTGCGAAATTGTTGCCCCCTGTTTGTCAGTGCACTTTTGAGCGTTTTTGTCAAGCCATTGTCTACCCGTTACAATCCAAGCCTGTTTATTGACCAAAGATTATTGACTTCTGTTTTGTTGACCATTGCCTGCCTGTACCACGACTTTGCCTGCTGTATTTGTGCTTTTGCCCCGCGGAGCAGACTTCGGTCTTGACTCTTGCGCGGTCATCGACCCTGAGCCTGCCTACCGTCCGCCTGTACTTCTGCCCCGCTGACAGCTTTCCTGGCTACTGGATTTTTTTTTTGCATGGTGTACCGATTACGAGACTGCCTTCTCCCTCGGTACTGTACTTTGGCTTTGGCTGGATTTTACGTGTTTGAACATTGCCTGCTTTTTGACTACGCTCACTGGACATTCCCTGAACAAAGCCCTGATGGGACTTTATTTCACCCCTTTTGTCTGAGTCGAATTTTGGGTCCAACCCCCCACGCACCCGTCACAGTTGTTGGTCAAAAACACCACAGTACACTGAACAACCAGCTTCAGAAAAATGACCAAACACAGGATTTAACTGACATAACTATTGTTTATGTCATTATTTGTTATTATTTGTTTTACTTGAAACTTGAAATTTATTTGACGTTTGTTACACATATTTATATGATTTTATTTTCATGAATATTGATTTGTTGAGTTACAATATGTAAGAACCTATTTTACGTTTTGTGTTGCGTGGGGACACATTTCAGTGTGACAATTTCCTCCAAGACATGTGCAGCACTATAGCGTAGCAGGAGCAGTTAAGAGTGGAGTAGCAAGGGAAACTTCACTTATAAGTTTATAAGAGTTTAACAATTGCATTGCCCTTTTGGAAGGTTTATGTTTTGAGAATTTTCTTTTTGAAGACTTTTATTTCGGTCAAGTGGACTCATTCCCTCTTGGTTACGTGCAGCCAGTGAGGTACGTTATTCATGTGTTTTATGTTGTCGTGCATATTTAACATTTTACATTTACATTTTAGTCATTTGGCGACTTACAAGTGCATAGGTTCTACCATAAGTCAGAGCATCACATCCAGAAACTAGCAAAATACACAGGAAATGCTGTTCTAAACATAGTTGTCATCAGAAGTGCATTTTTTTTTTTTTTTTTGGGGGGGGGGGTTAGACAAGGATAGGGATATCAGAAAGGAGGGGCAGGGGAAATCAGGAGGGAGGACTAAGGTAGAGTTTGAAAAGGTGGGTTTTGAGTCTGCGTCAAAATAGGGGGAGGGATTCTGCTGTTCTGACAGTGGTAGGCAGGTCATTCCACCACTGAGGAACCAGAACGGAAAACAGGCGTGAACGTGCAGCTCGACCGCCAGGTGCACGTAGAGAGGGAACCGTAAGGCGACCAGAGCTAGCAGACCGGAGTGGTCTAGCTGGGGGAGTAGGGAGTGATCAGGGATTGTATGTAAGGTGGGGCAGTCCCCTTAGCAGCCTGAAATGCCAACACTAGGGCCTTGAAACGGATGCGTGCGGCAATAGGAAGCCAGTGGAGGCCAATGAGAAGCGGAGTGACATGAGCCGACCTGGGCTGACTGGTGATCAGGCGGGCTGCAGCATTCTGGACCAGCTGGAGGGGCTTGATGGCACATGCTGGGAGACCGGCTAGGAGGGAGTTGCAGTAATCCAGGTGGGAAATGACGAGCGCCTGGACTAGGAGCTGGGTGGCTTTCTCAGTCAGGAGATGACGGATACAGCGTATATTATACAGAAAGAACCTGCAGGTTCTGGCAGTGGAGGATACTTGTGGAGCCAGGGTGAGGCAGTTATCAAGAGTCACCCCAAGATTCTTTGCCGTACGGGAGGAGGAAACTACAAAGTCCTCAACAGTCAATGAGAGGTCGATTGACGGAGAGGACTTAGCAGGGATGTAGAGAAGCTCAGTTTTGGCAAGGTTGAGCTTCAGGTGATGGGAAGTCATCCACGCAGAGATATCAGCCAAGCAGGCAGAGATCCGTGTGGTGATTTGGGTGTCGGGGGGGAAGGAAATGAAGAGTTGGGTGTCATCAGCGTAGGAGTGATAAGAAAAGCCGTGGGAAGAGATAACAGAACCAAGAGACATGGTGTATAGCGAGAAGAGGAGAGGCCCAAGAACCGAGCCCTGCGGGACTCCAGTTCATAGGGGGTGAGGGTCGGAGACTGCGCCCCTCCAAGTCACCTGGTAGGAGCGACCAGAGAGGTAGGAGGAAAACCAAGCGAGTGCAGAACCTGTGACACCCATCCCAGACAGCGATGAGAGCAGAATCTCATGGTTGACTGCCTCAGTGACCGCGAGCAGGGCGGTTTCAGTGGAGTGGCCACTCTTGAAGCCAGACTGGTTGGGGTCATGGAGATTGTTTTGGAGAAGATAAGTGGACAGTTGGGAGCAGACCGCCTGGTCCAGGGTTTTAGCGAGAAAGGGAAGAAGAGAGACAGGCCGGTAGTTGTTCAGGGCAGAGGGGTCAAGAGTAGGTTTTTTGAGCAGGGGAGTGACTCTGGCCCTCTTCAGGGAAGAGGGCATGGTGCCGGAAGAGAGGGAGGTGTTGATTAGAGAGGAGAGAAAAGGGAGAATGTCATCAGATATAGATTGTAGGAGAGGAGAGGGAAGGGGTTCAAGAGGACAGGTGGTTGGGCGGTGGGAAGTAAGGAGTTTCAGTGTGTCGGCGTCAGAGAGGGGAGAAAAGGAGGTTAGGGAGATGGGGAGGGTAGGAGGGTCAGCAGGGGTGGAGGGTTGGGAGAAGGAATTGCGAATAGCATCGACCTTCTTTTCAAAGAAGGAGACAAAGTCATCAGGTGTGAGTGATGAGGGGGGTGGGGGGGGGAGGGGGGGCCAGAGAGAGGAGAAAGATGAACAGTTTGCGGGGATTAGAGGCGGCCGCGTTAATTTTTGAGTGAAAGAAGGAAGATTTAGCTAGAGAGACAGAGGAATGGAAAGATGATAAGAGGGCATGGAAGGAAGCCATATCACTGGGGAGACAGGACCTTTTCCATTTTCTCTCCGCCGCCCGCAGTTCGGTTCGGACAGCTCGTAGAGCATCAGAAAGCCAAGGACTGGGGGGGGAGGCCCGAGCTAGTTTGGTGGTGAGGGGACACAGAGAATCAAAGGAAGATGAGAGGGAGGACATGAGAGTTGTAGCCGCATCATCGGGAGACAGTCGAGAGAAAGACTCCGCAGATGGTAGGGAGGAGAGGATTGTAGATGAGAGGGTGGAGGAAGACAGGTGGCGTAGGTTTCGTCGACAGGTGACAGTGGATGGTGGGAGAGATGGATGGGTGTTAGAGGAGAGTGGAAGAGAGAAAGAGATGAAGGAGTGGTCAGATATATGGAGTGGTGTTACAGAGAGGTTGGTTGTTGTGCAGCTCCTTGTGAAGATGAGGTCAAGAAGGTTGCCTGCTTTGTGGGTGGGAGGGGAAAGAGTGAGGGTAAGGTCAAAAGAAGAGAGGAGGGAGAGAAAGGTAGACTGGGTGGACTCTGAGTTGAGGTTGAAGTCACCCAGGAGGATCAGGGGGGTGTCATTGACAGGTGAGGAGCTGAGGAGGATGTCCATCTCATCCAAAAAGTTCCCCAGAGGACCCGGGGGGCAATAAACAACAATAATAAACAGTTTGCACGGCAGAGTAACAGAAACCGCATGAAATTCAAAAGAGGAGAAGGAGAGGGATGAGGAGAAGACACTAGATCTCCATGAGGATGAGATTAGGAGACCTGTGCCACCTCCTCTGCCAGAGGATCTGGGTGTGTGGGAAAAAGAGAAGGCAGAGGAAAGGGCAGCCGGGGTGGCCGTGTTCTCTGGTGAGAGCCACGTTTCAGTTAAAGCAAGAAAGTCAAGGTTGAGGTGGGAGGCATAGACAGATATGAAGTCTGCTTTCTGGATGGCGGACTGGCAGTTCCAGAGGCCACCAGCCACACAGAGATCAATACCAGGGGATCTGGGAGGAAAGATGAGGTTAGAGATTTTCTGCCCATGTTGGCGGGAGGCGAACCTCCTACCTGACTGGGACCTGGGGAGAGGAGAGAGGACAGGGATGGGAAGGAAACACATGGAGGGAACTAGGGAGGACAAGGGGAATACTACACAGTGGAATGAGGGCAGGCAGCAAAAACAAAGTCAAACATCAGGCTCTCGGACAGCCTGGATGGACACCCGTCGATAGACACCCTCGACTTTGTACACCTGCGACTTCGTACGCCGAGGCAAGTAGCCGAGGCTGCCGCACACAGCTGCCGCTGGTGCGCTACACAACTGCTTAAATAACACTGACGCTGAATACAGAAAATGCAACCAACCCACTGCAGAACAATAATGCACACTGAAGTGAGTTCAGGTGTGCCAGTAATAATAGCCTGAGCAGGGTGCAAAGTATTGGCTCTTCCTACAACAAAAGCTGTGGCCTGCCAGCCAGTAAAACAATAGCCTAACTTAATAGCCTAGCTTACCTGAGAGAAACAAACACCTAACCCAGTTTCACTGAATCTAAATAAACACCACTTGTAATAGCTAACAAACAAACAAGTACACAACAGAACACTATAATGACAACTAAACTGAATTTAGAATCAGCAAGCAAACAAATAATACTTAACTAATCCAGGAGAAAATGCAACCAACCCACTGCAGAACAATAATGCACACTTAAGTTTCAGTTTGTATGAGCTATACGGTGAATTGTGTTATTTGAACAGTTCGACGGTGGATTTGAGGACAAAGACAATTAAATTCATCTGTAACAGAAGAACCGTGGTCTCGTGTATTTCCTGGACTGGAGGGAGTGATACAGGACATGAGCCCAAAGAGACTCAGTGTAAAATATTGAGCGCCATTTAGCTGCCTTGTGAGAAAATGCCCTTGAAGCACAAAAGTGGGTGGCAGAAAAGAAAGGATAAAAAAGGACCAGGAGGAAAAGGTCGAAAAACTACTTAAACTGGACAGCTTTTTGAACTGCTACCCTGTTCCCAGTAGCAGTTTCCCATCGCAATCACTGCATCCAACGGCGGCGAAATCTTGCAGGTAGGATAGCAGGCTAGAGATAACGTCAGCCTACTGTACTTTTTCAGGAGAAAATTTGGCTAAATTTGGTGAAATATTTTCTAGCAACTAGGATGTTGCCTGCTATATCCAGGTAAACCCTGAGCTGTACTGTGCTTAACCTAGTCCGTCTATTTGTCAAAACGTCTCTCAACCTATATTTCCCTCAACCCTAAACATCTAGATTCCAGTTTTGCTCAACTCAGTAACGTTAATGTGAGCTAACTTCATTCTTAAATTGTTAGTCAAAGTCCGTAAATGTACTTCACTCGCTGATCCTCAGGGGGCTGTTTTTAAGAATCTTATGAAATCGAAAGTATAAATTGTATCGTTTAACAAAGATGAAGCGACCAAATAGGTCAGTTTAGTTTTATCAACTGGAGGAGTTTTGTCCATAATAAGAATAAGTCCCTGCAATAAATAGAAATATACTGTTATTTTTTTAAATAATAATGATAAGTTGAGAGATAAAACAAAAGCTAAAAAGTAACTGATTTTCATACATTAATTCATATTTTATTGTAAAAAAATGCATTCAATGAATTAGGCATAAGAACACAGTGAACAATACGTCCAGTGAATTTATTGTGTTGTGCTTTTCCTCTGATACTGACACATGAGTAGCACAGGCCTAAGCTTTAGTTATGTAAACATCTATCATTAGTTGACTTGTTCTGACTTAATTCATACAACTGTTATAAAGTATCCCAAATTATGTGTCCCAATAACTAAAGTTACTTATGAGGCAAATAAAATCCAAAGTATTGTCTGTAAAATATCTGTATAAGGTTGCTGTGAATATGGATCATTACTCAGCCGCAAGACTGCATCAGAACTGGGACTCATACAAATAGTGTGTGCAGCCAATGCTCCCCAACCTACTTTGTCTACAGCTGAGCAGCCAAAGCAACAATATCCAAACATGACCAAAGGTATTGGTAAGTTGAAAAACTTCCAGTTACATCTTCACATGGATCAGACCACGCAGCCAATGGTCCTGCCATTCCACCGTGTCCCTTTTCACATCCGGGTGTCACTAATTGTGGTAATCCAAAAGCCCGGGAATCTGGAGAAGGTGTGTATTTGTGTGTCTCCCAAATACAGCTTTGCTTCCAGAACGGCACATATCACCAACAGTGGACAACGTCATCCATTATCATCAACTGGAGCTAGTCCCTGAGTTAAGGTACATCACAACATTCTCAACCCACGTCGGACTGAGAACATTTACAAGACCCATCTTCTGAATTTTGTCAGCCGCTGAAGTTTTGCAGAACATCATCCAACAGGTACTTCATGGAATGCCCAGAGTCAGAGACTTCAGTGATGACATTCTCGTCTTTGTGACCACACCAGAAGCTCATAACCAATCATTTGAGGCTGTCTTCAAAAAGCTTCATGGGAACAGCCTCACGTTCAATGAAGACAAATGGGTTTCACAAAACGTCTTTGGAATTCTATGGCAACATATTCTCCAAAGAGGGAATATCAACATGATATGCAATCACCAACATGTCACCTCCCCAAAATCCAAGCAAAGTGTGTAGCCTCCTTGGAATGGTGAACTATTGTGCTCAATTCATTCCAGACTTCTCATCCATCACGCAACCACTTAGAGAACTCACAAGGAGTGACATTGAGTGGTCTTGGCAAAACAAACATACAGAAGCACTCAATATGCTAAAAGACAGACTGGTGAAGAATCCAGTGATTTCGTATTTCAACCAACCAGAGAGATTGATGTCATTGCCGATGCAAGTCTGGCTGGTCTTGCATATGATGGATATTAGTGCATATGATGGATATTAGTGCATATAATGGATATTAGTGCATATGATGGATATAAGTACATATAATGGATATTAGTGCATATGATGGATATAAGTGCATATAATGGATATTAGTGCACATGATGGAGGAACTCTTATTCTGAGAGGAACCTGACCAGTCATCCCACAGTCATTTAATCCCAGAGCCTTCTCGCTCTCTCTCTCTCACTTGCTCTCTCTCTCTCTCGCTCTCTCTCACTTGCTCTCTCTCTCGCTCTCTCTCACTTGCTCTCTCTCTCTCGCTCTCTCTCACTTGCTCTCTCTCTCTCTCTCGCTCTCTCTCACTTGCTCTCTCTCTCTCTCGCTCTCTCTCTGAAGGACATCAGAGGATTGTCAAGACAAAGCAGCGTCTTCATGAGAAAATATGGTTTCCTGGAATAGACAAGCAAGTGGAAGGCCTGATCTCTTCCTGCATCCCTTGTCAATCTGCTACCCGGGGAACTGGACATCAGCCACTGCAGATGTGTAACCTACCAGATGGCCCCTGGAAGAAAGTTTAAATCGACTGTGGTCCGTTCCCCTCTGGTGACCATCTTCTTGTGATCTTGGATGAATGCTCCAGATTCCTGTTTGTGGAGAACTGATATAGGATTAGATGCCATGCAAAGAAATCTAGTGAGCAGCAGTTGTTAATGAGAGAGGTCAGAGGAGAAGGGCCAGACTGGTCGAAGCTGACAGGAAGGTGACAATAATGCAAATAACCACACATTACAACAGTGGTATGCAGAAAAGCATCTCTGAACACACAATGTGTCAAACCTCTTAGTGGATAGGCTACAGCAGAAGAAGACTTAATATACAGTGCTGTGAAAAAGTGTTTGCCCCCTTCCTGATTTCTTATTTTTTTGCATGTTTAACGCGGCCGCCTCTAATCCCCGCAAACTGTTTTCAACTTTCTCCTCTCTTCTGGCCCCCCCTCCCCCCCACCCCCCTCATCACTCACACCTGATGACTTTGTCTCCTTCTTTGAAAAGAAGGTCGATGCTATTCGCAATTCCTTCTCCCAACCCTCCACCCCTGCTGACCCTCCTACCCTCCCCAACTCCCTAACCTCCTTTTCTCCCCTCTCTGACGCCGACACACTGAAACTCCTTACTTCCCACCGCCCAACCACCTGTCCTCTTGACCCCATCCCCTCTCCTCTCCTACAATCTATATCTGAGGACATTCTCCCTTTTCTCTCCTCTCTAATCAACACCTCCCTCTCTTCCGGCACCATGCCCTCTTCCCTGAAGAGGGCCAGAGTCACTCCCCTGCTCAAAAAACCTACTCTTGACCCCTCTGCCCTGAACAACTACCGGCCTGTCTCTCTTCTTCCCTTTCTCGCTAAAACCCTGGAACGGGCGGTCTGCTCCCAACTGTCCACTTATCTTCTCCACAACAATCTCCATGACCCCAACCAGTCTGGCTTCAAGAGTGGCCACTCCACTGAAACCGCCCTGCTCGCGGTCACTGAGGCACTCCACTCTGCTAAAGCAAAATCCCTCTCCTCTGTCCTCATCTTCCTCGACCTGTCAGCCGCCTTCGATACAGTCAACCATGAGATTCTGCTCTTATCGCTGTCTGGGATGGGTGTCACAGGTTCTGCACTCGCTTGGTTTTCCTCCTACCTCTCTGGTCGCTCCTACCAGGTGACTTGGAGGGGCGCAGTCTCCGACCCTCAACCCCTACGAACTGGAGTCCCGCAGGGCTCGGTTCTTGGGCCTCTCCTCTTCTCGCTATACACCATGTCTCTTGGTTCTGTTATCTCTTCCCACGGCTTTTCTTATCACTCCTACGCTGATGACACCCAACTCTTCATTTCCTTCCCCCCCGACACCCAAATCACCACACGGATCTCTGCCTGCTTGGCTGATATCTCTGCGTGGATGACTTCCCATCACCTGAAGCTCAACCTTGCCAAAACTGAGCTTCTCTACATCCCTGCTAAGTCCTCTCCGTCAATCGACCTCTCATTGACTGTTGAGGACTTTGTAGTTTCCTCCTCCCGTACGGCAAAGAATCTTGGGGTGACTTTTGATAACTGCCTCACCCTGGCTCCACAAGTATCCTCCACTGCCAGAACCTGCAGGTTCTTTCTGTATAATATACGCCGTATCCGTCATCTCCTGACTGAGAAAGCCACCCAGCTCCTAGTCCAGGCGCTCGTCATTTCCCGCCTGGATTACTGCAACTCCCTCCTAGCCGGTCTCCCAGCGTGTGCCATCAAGCCCCTCCAGCTGGTCCAGAATGCTGCAGCCCGCCTGATCACCAATCAGCCCAGGTCGGCTCATGTCACCCCGCTTCTCATTGGCCTCCACTGGCTTCCCATTGCCGCACGCATCCGTTTCAAGGCCCTAGTGTTGGCATTTCAGGCTGCTAAGGGGACTGCCCCACCTTACATACAATCCCTGATCACTCCCTACTCCCCAGCTAGACCACTCCGGTCTGCCAGCTCTGGTCGCCTTACGGTTCCCTCTCTACGTGCACCTGGCGGTCGAGCTGCACGTTCACGCCTGTTTTCCGTTCTGGTTCCTCAGTGGTGGAATGACCTGCCTACCACTGTCAGAACAGCAGAATCCCTCCCCCTATTTCGATGCAGACTCAAAACCCACCTTTTCAAACTCTACCTTAGTCCTCCATCCTGATTTCCCCTGCCCCTCCTTTCTGATATCCCTATCCTTGTCTAACCCCCCCCCCCCCCCCCCAAAAAAATTAATAAAAAAATTAAAAAAATTAAAAAAACTTCTGATGACAACTATGTTTAGAACAGCATTTCCTGTGTATTTTGCTAGTTTCTGGATGTGATGCTCTGACTTATGGTAGAACCTATGCACTTGTAAGTCGCTTTGGATTAAAAGCGTCTGCCAAATGACTAAAATGTAAATGTAAAATGTAATGTAAATGTTTGTCACACTTAAATGTTTCAGATCATCAAATAAATTTAAATATTAGTCAAAGACACACAAGTAAACACAAAATGCAGTTTTTAAATGAAGGTTTTTATTATTAAGGGAGAAAAAAAATCCAAACCTACTGTGTGAAAAAGTGATTGCCCCATAAACCTAATAACTGGTTGGGCCACCCTTAGCAGCAACAACTGCAATCAAGTGTTTGCGATAACTTGCAATGAGTCTCTTACAGCGCTGTGGAGGAATTTTGGCCCACTCATCTTTGCAGAATTGTTGTAATTCAGCCACATTGGAGGGTTTTCGAGCATGAACCGCCTTTTTAAGGTCATGCCACAGCATCTCAATAGGATTCAGGTCAGGACTTTGACTAGGCCACTCCAAAGTCTTCATTTTGTTTTACTTCAGCCATTCAGAGGTGGACTTGCTGGTGTGTTTTGGATCATTGTCCTGCTGCAGAACCCAAGTTCGTTTCAGCTTGAGGTCACGAACAGATGGCCGGACATTCTCCTTCAGGATTTTTTGGTAGACAGCAGAATTCATGGTTCCATTTATCACAGCAAGTCTTCCAGGTCCTGAAGCAGCAAAACAGCCCCAGACCATCACATGACCACCACCATATTTTACTGTTGGTATGATGTTCTTTTTCTGAAATGCGGTGTTACTTTTACGCCAGATGTAATGGGACACACACCTTCCAAAAAGTTCAACTTTTGTCTCGTCAGACCATAGAGTATCATCAAGATGTTTTCTGGCAAAATTGAGACGAGCCTTAATGTTCTTTTTGCTCAGCAGTGGTTTTCGTCTTGGAACTCTGCCATGCAGGCCATTTTTGCCCAGTCTCTTTCTTATGGTGGAGTCATGAACACTGACCTTAACTGAAGCAAGTGAGGCCTGCAGTTCTTTGGATGTTGTTGTGGGGTCTTTTGTGACCTCTTGGATGAGTCGTCGCTGCGCTCTTGGGGTAATTTTGGTCGGCCGGCCACTCCTGGGAAGGTTCACCACTGTTCCATGTTTTCACCATTTGTGGATAATGGCTCTCACTGTGGTTCGCTGGAGTCCCAAACCTTTAGAAATGGCTTTATAACCTTTTCCAGACTGATAGATCTCAATTACTTTCTTTCTCATTTGTTCCTGAATTTCTTTAGATCTCGGCATGATGTCTAGCTTTTGAGGATCATTTGGTCTACTTCACTTTGTCAGGCAGGTCCTATTTAAATGATTTCTTGATTGAGAACAGGTATGGCAGTAATCAGGCCTGGGTGTGGCTAGAGAAATTGAACTCAGGTTTGATAAGCCACAGTTAAGTTATGTTTTAACAGGGGGGGCAATCACTTTTTCACACAGGGCCATGTAGGTTTGGATTTTTTTTCTCCCTTAATAATAAAAACCTTCATTTAAAAACTGCATTTTGTGTTTACTTGTGTTGTCTTTGACTAATATTTAAAGTTGTTTGATGATCTGAAACATTTAAGTGTGACAAACATGCAAACAAATAAGAAATCAGGAAGGGGGCAAACACTTTTTCACACCACTGTAAGTCTAATAAATACCTAATAAAGTATGTGTGTGTGTGTGTGTGTGTGTGTGTGTGTATGCGAGTCTGTGTATCCTTGTTTGTGTGTGTGTATGCGTGCCGGTGTGTCCTTGTTTGTGTGTCAGTGTGTGTATGCATGGCTGTGTGTCTCTGTTTGTGTGTGTGTATGTGTGTCAGTGTGTGTCTCTGTTTGTGTGTGTGTGTGTGTGTGTGTGTGTTTGTTTCAGTGTGTGTCTCTTTGTGTGTGTGTGTGTGTGTATGTTTCAGTGTGTGTCTCTGTTTGTGTGTGTATGTGTGTGTGTCAGTGTGTATCTCTGTTTGTGTGTGTTTCAGTGTGTGTCTGTTTGTGTGTGTGTATGTGTGTGTGTCAGTGTGTGTCTCTGTTTGTGTGTGTGTCATTGTGTGTCTCTGTTTGTGTGTGTGAGTGTGTGTGTGTGTGTGTGTGTGTGAGTGTGTGTGTGTGTGTGTGTGTGTGTTTCAGTGTGTGTCTCTGTGTGAGTGTGTGTGTGTGAGTGTGTGAGAGAGAAATTGGAGTTCCAGTTGCTTGCCTCCACTC